>NC_074705.1:18243275-18500264 GCF_029448725.1 Salvelinus fontinalis
CATGGCTTTCACTTCAGCAGTAATAAATTCATGAACTTCTTTGAGGAAAAGATCATGAATAGAAAGCAAATTACAGACTCCTCTTTAAATCTGCGTATTCCTCCAAAGCTCAGCTGTCCTGAGTCTGCACAACTCTGCCAGGACCTAGGATCAAGAGAGACACTTACGTGTTTTAGTACTATATCTCTTGACACAATGATGAAAATAATCATGGCCTCTAAACCTTCAAGCTGCATACTGGATCCTATTCCAACTAAACTACTGAAAGAGCTGCTTCATGTGCTTGGCCCTCCTATGTTGAACATAATAAACGGCTCTCTATCCACCGGATGTGTACCAAACTCACTAAAAGTGGCAGTAATAAAGCCTCTCGTGAAAAAGCCAAACCTTGACCCAGAAAATATAAAAAACTAATCAGCCTATATCGAATCTTTCATTCCTCTCAATTTTCTTTGAAAAAGCTCTTGCGCAGCAACTCACTGCCTTCCTGAAGACAAACAATGTATACGAAATGCTTCAGTCTGGTTTTAGACCCCATCATAGAACTGAGACTGCACTTGTGAAGGTGGTAAATGACCTTTTAAGGGCGTCAGACCGAGGCTCTGCATCTGTCCTCGTGCTCCTAGACCTTAGTGCTGTTTTGATACCATCGCTCACCACATTCTTTTGGAGAGATTGGAAACCCAAATTGGTCTACACGGACAAGTTCTGGCCTGGTTTAGATCTTATCTGTCGGAAAGATATCAGTTTGTCTCCGTGAATGGTTTGTCCTCTGACAAATCAACTGTAAATTTCAGTGTTCCTCAAGGTTCCGTTTTAGGACCACTATTGTTTTCACTATATATTTTAACTCTTGGGGATGTCATTCGAAAACATAATGTTAACTTTCACTGCTATGTGGATGACACACAGCGGTACATTTCAATGAAACATGGTGAAGCCCCAAAATTGCCCTTGCTAGAAGCCTGTGTTTCAGACATAAGGAAGTGGATGGCTGCAAACGTTCTACTTTTAAACTCGGCAAAACAGAGATGCTTGTTCTTGGTCCCAAGAAACAAAGAGATCTTCTGTTGAATCTGACAATTAATCTTGATGGTTGTACAGTCGTCTCAAATAAAACTGAAGGACCTCGGCATTACTCTGGACCCTGATCTCTCTTTTGACGAACATATCAAGACTGTTTCAAGGACAGCTTTTTTCCATTTACGTAACATTGCAAAAATCTGAAACTTTCTGTCCAAAAATGATGCAGAAAAATGTATCCATGCTTTTGTTACTTCTAGGTTAGACTACTGCAATGCTCAACTTTCCGGCTACCCGGATAAAGCACTAAATAAACTTCAGTTAGTGCTAAATACGGCTGCTTGAATCCTGACTAGAACCAAAAGATTTGATCATATTACTCCAGTGCTAGCTTCCCTACACTGGCTTCCTGCAAGGCTGATTAAGGTTTTACTGCTAACCTACAAAGCATTACATGGACTTGCTCCTACCTATCTTTCCGAGTTGGTCCTGCCGTACATACCTACACGTACTCTCCGGTCACAAGACGCAGACCTCTTAATTGTCCCTAGAATTTCTAAGCAAACAGCTGGAGGCAGGCCTTTCTCCTATAGAGCTCCATTTTTATTGAATGGTCTGCCTACCCATGTGAGAGACGCAGACTCGGTCTCAACCTTTAAGTCTTTATTGAAGACTCATCTCTTCAGTGGGTCCTATGATTGAGTGTAGTCTGGCCCAGGAGTGTGAAGGTGAACAGAAAGGCTCTGGAGCAACGAACCGCCCTTGCTGTCTCTGCCTGGCTGGTTCCCCTCTCTCCACTGGAATTCTCTGCCTCTAACCCTATTACAGGGGCTGAGTCACTGGCTTACTGGTGCTCTTCCATGTCGTCCCTAGGAGGGGTGCATCACTTGAGTGGGTTGAGTCACTGATGTGATCTTCCTGTCTGGGTTGGTGCCTCCCCTTGGGTTGTGCCGTGGCGGAGATCTTTGTGGGCTATACTCGGCCTTGTCTCAGGATGTTAAGTTGGTGGTTGAAGATATCCCTCTAGTGGTGTGGGGGCTGTGCTTTGGCAAAGTGGGTGGGGTTATATCCTGCCTGTTTGGCCCTGTCCGGGGGTATCATCGGATGGGGCCACAGTGTCTCCTGACCCCTCCAGTATTTATGCTGCAGTAGTTTATGTGTCGGGGGGCTAGGGTCAGTCTGTTATATCTTATCCAGTGTCCTGTGTGAATTTAAGTATGCTCTCTCTAATTCTCTTTCTCTCTCTCTGAGGACCTGAGCCCTAGGACCATGCCTCAGGACTACCCGGCATGATGACTCCTTGCTGTCCCCAGTCCACCTGGCCGTGCTGCTGCTCCAGTTTCAACTGTTCTGCCTGCGGCTATGGAACAATGACCTGTTTACTGGACGTGCTACCTGTCCCAGACCTGCTCAATGATCGGCTATGAAAAGCCAACTGACATTTACTCCTGAGGTGCTGACTTGCTGCACCCTCGACAACTACTGTGATTATTATTATTTGACCATCTTGGTCATTAATAAACATTTGAACATCTTGGCCAGGTTCTGTTATAATCTCCACCCGGCACAGCCAGAAGAGGACTGGCCACCCCTCATAGCCTGGTTCCTCTCTAGGTTTCTTCTTAGGTTTTGGCCTTTCTAGGGAGTTCTCCTAGCCACCGTGCTTCTACACCTGCATTGCTTGCTGTTTGGGGTTTTAGACTGGGTTTCTGTACAGCACTTTGAGATATCAGCTGATGTAAGAAGGGCTATATAAATAAATTTGATTATATGATACTAGTTACAGACTGGCCAAGGTACATGCCTAGAGGCCAAACTGGTTTGATACGGTATTCATTCAAGTAGAGGTTGAAATACGCACTGTTTGGCCAACAACGTAACAAATCTTATCAGATTACTGGTTTACTCATTTCAGAATTAACACCACAGGGTGGCATTGTATATACATTTTAAAAAAGGAGACAACCGATGGGATAATCAGAGGACCAGAAAACGGAAACGGTGTGGGGCAAAAATGAAGGTTCTAATCTCAACCCCCCCCCCCCCCCCCAATTGGCCAGGGGAATTTTCAATAGGCACGGAATGGGAAAACATTTTGGGGAAAAACTACTCCAAGGTTTACTTACGTTTCATGCCTCCTGAACACGAACCTGGGCTAAAAGCTAAAGCATGTATACACACACACAACATGGGGCTGCGGTTGAGAAATATTGGTCTCCGGGGGTAACCAATGACCCATGATGCAATAGGAGAAGAGGCACATGCTCGGTCGATCCCCAGTGGAGTCCTGTGTCATCATATCCAGAAACAGGAAACACCAGAGAGATGGGGTGGATCTGTTTCTCATTAACATGTGAACCCAATACACACAATCAGGGACACACACACACACAATCAAATGTATTTTATAAAGCCATTTTTAACAGCAGCAGTCGATTGGCGTATTCAGTGGGTGGCTTACCTTAGCTTTGCCTTTCGGCACGTAGTAGATTCCCGATGCGCGCAGCAGGAAGTATCGCTTCTTCCACGACTTCTTCCCATCATCCTTCAGCCAGAGGATTCCCTCTATTTCTGGTACTGACACCGAGCTGCCACAGAAACACTCCTGCACAAACACATCATCGTTATTAGTGTAATCTTAAAGAGCGCGAGAGAGATGTCTGTGGTAGTGTGGGAGAGACCGTGTGTGTGTGTGTCTTTCTCACCTCTAGTAGGGCCTCTTTATTCCTATCGGCCATTTCAGAGGTCTCCTTCCTGCCCAACAAGTAGTTCTGTAAGTAAGCGGGGAAAATAGAGAGAAGGAGAAAGAGAAACAGAGGAGAGGAAAGCAAAGGAGAAATAGACACGAGTTGAAAACAGCAGATCACACACTCCTCCAGGCGAGCTGGCTCACCTAGCCTTCTCGCCTAGCCTTCTCGCCTAGCCTTCTCGCCTAGCCTTCTCGCCTAGCCTTCTCATGTCCAATGCATTATTCAGTCACGTATTACCAGAGCCATGACCTACTTCTTAAACACACGCACTCTCAAGGGCTCTTAGCATGCATGAGAAATGTGTGTGTGTGTGTGTGTGTGTGTGTGTGTGTGTGTGTGTGTGTGTGTGTGTGTGTGTGTGTGTGTGTGTGTGTGTGTGTGTGTGTACTCTACACTAAAGCGGTGTGAGTAGTGCACACACAGCACATTGGAAGGGGTTTCCTAGTTCCAAGGTCTTACCTGGGGGTTCTTGAAGAGGGCATACTTCTCGATGCGCTCGATGAACATCAGTTTGTTATGGCTGTCTCTGGTCCAATTCAGTAGGTTCTCCACCAAGTTCTCATGGTCCTCAAAGATCCGCTCTGAGGACAGAGAGAGAGAGAGAGAGGGAGTGAGAGAGAGGGAGTGTGTGTGAAACTAGGTTCAATCCGGACTAAGCATACCCTGGTCAAAGGTAGTGCACTATAGAAGGAAAAGGCTGCCATGTGTGACGCAGCCTAAATAACCATGCTGCCTGCACCTACCCCGAGTGCTTCCTCTAGCATTAGAAAGGCTGGGCGCCCGTCCCTGACTCACGCCATCACAGACAGATTAACAGTTTCAGAGATATTCACGGACAGTCTTGAAAACACAAATGGGTACAATACTAGCTACTACCTAGACAACACTACAAGTTGACACTGTCCGAGTGTCCACATTTGTCTCAGTGTCACAGTACGCCTCACTCTCTCACAATATCTCCCCCCAAGTTTCCCCCAGTATATTCCCAGCATCATCCTCAATATCTCACTCTCCCCCAGTATATTCCCAGTATCATCCCCAATATCTCACTCTCCCCCAGTATATTCCCAGTATCATCCTCAATATCTCACTCTCCCCCAGTATATTCCCAGTATCATCCAGAATATCTCTCTCCCCCAGTATAATCCACAATATCTCACTCTCCCCCAGTATATTCCCAGTATCATCCTCAATATCTCACTCTCCCCCAGTATATTCCCAGTATCATCCAGAATATCTCACTCTCCCCCAGTATATTCCCAGTATCATCCCCAATATCTCACTCTCCCCCAGTATATTCCCAGTATCATCCCCAATATCTCACTCTCCCCCAGTATATTCCTAGCATCATCCCCAATATCTCACTCTCCCCCAGTATATTCCCAGTATCATCCAGAATATCTCACTCTCCCCCAGTATATTCCCAGTATCATCCAGAATATCTCACTCTCCCCAAGTATATTCCCAGGATCATCCAGAATATCTCACTCTCCCCCAGTATATTCCCAGTATCATCCTAAATATCTCACTCTCCCCCAGTATATTCCCAGTATCATCCAGAATATCTCACTCTCCCCCAGTATATTCCCAGTATCATCCAGAATATCTCACTCTCCCCCAGTATATTCCCAGCATCATCCTCAATATCTCACTCTCCCCCAGTATATTCCCAGGATCATCCAGAATATCTCACTCTCCCCCAGTATATTCCCAGTATCATCCAGAATATCTCACTCTCCCCCAGTATATTCCCAGTATCATCCAGAATATCTCACTCTCCCCCAGTATATTCCCAGTATCATCCCCAATATCTCACTCTCCCCCAGTATATTCCCAGGATCATCCAGAATATCTCACTCTCCCCCAGTATATTCCCAGTATCATCCAGAATATCTCACTCTCCCCCAGTATATTCCCAGGATCATCCAGAATATCTCACTCTCCCCCAGTATAATCCAGAATATCTCACTCTCCCCCAGTATATTCCCAGGATCATCCAGAATATCTCACTCTCCCCCAGTATATTCCCAGTATCATCCCCAATATCTCACTCTCCCCCAGTATATTCCCAGGATCATCCAGAATATCTCACTCTCCCCCAGTATATTCCCAGTATCATCCAGAATATCTCACTCTCCCCCAGTATATTCCCAGTATCATCCAGAATATCTCACTCTCCCCCAGTATATTCCCAGTATCATCCAGAATATCTCACTCTCCCCCAGTATATTCCCAGTATAATCCAGAATATCTCACTCTCCCCCAGTATATTCCCAGTATCATCCCCAATATCTCACTCTCCCCCAGTA
This sequence comes from Salvelinus fontinalis, assembly GCF_029448725.1. Classification (NCBI taxonomy): domain Eukaryota; kingdom Metazoa; phylum Chordata; class Actinopteri; order Salmoniformes; family Salmonidae; genus Salvelinus; species Salvelinus fontinalis. The sequence goes on from NC_074705.1 coordinate 18,249,358, forward strand.
TATTCCCAGTATCATCCCCAATATCTCACTCTCCCCCAGTATATTCCCAGTATCATCCAGAATATCTCACTCTCCCCCAGTATATTCCCAGTATCATCCAGAATATCTCACTCTCCCCCAGTATATTCCCAGTATCATCCAGAATATCTCACTCTCCCCCAGTATATTCCCAGTATCATCCAGAATATCTCACTCTCCCCCAGTATATTCCCAGCATCATCCAGAATATCTCACTCTCCCCCAGTATATTCCCAGCATCATCCAGAATATCTCACTCTCCCCCAGTATATTCCCAGTATCATCCAGAATATCTCACTCCCCCAGTATATTCCCAGTATCATCCAGAATATCTCACTCTCCCCCAGTATATTCCCAGTATCATCCAGAATATCTCACTCTCCCCCAGTATATTCCCAGTATCATCCAGAATATCTCACTCTCCCCCAGTATATTCCCAGTATCATCCAGAATATCTCACTCTCCCCCAGTATATTCCCAGTATCATCCCCAATATCTCACTCTCCCCCAGTATATTCCCAGTATCATCCTCAATATCTCACTCTCCCCCAGTATATACATACCCATTTGCAGCTCGTTGATGGTCTCCACCAGTGACCAGTCGGGGCTGTAGCCACAGTGGGACTTGTCCAGCAGGCTGTCCAGCACCTGTCTGACAGTCTGTCTCTCATCCACCATCATGGTCTTGGAGCTCTCGTCCGACATGTGCACCCGGATCACCAGCTGGAGGACGACGACGACGACGAGGGATGAGGAGAAAGAGGTGCAGAACGGTCAGGCTCTTCATAGAGAACAGTTCTCTCACGAGCCTGAGTGCCAGTCTGTTTGTGCCATCATGCCAAATCTTTGTCATGACGAATGTTTGGCTTGAGAATGACGGCAATGGAGTTAGCAAGAGCTAAACCTAGTCCGCCAGCTGACTCCCTCTCGGCTGGCTCCCTCTCGGTTGAACTGTCAGGTTTTTACAGCGCCTCAAAACGGGACTTGACTGGAAGTCTATGGCAGGAACGGACTAACGGTTTTAATTGGCTGATCTATTCGTCCATCACCATCTAGCATAACCCTTCAAATCTCCGCCCTACATTGTGGACGTCAAAGCGCACGGATCAGAAGTGATAGAAACAAGGACGTGAGTTTGGAAAAGCTGAAAAGTACATATCTTAGAAATAGTTCACCGGATAACTTTATATGCACCAACTCAGAATCAAATTGGGTTTCCCCGGAATAATATGGTCAATGTGTTTTAATTGATGAATTTAATTGCCGATTTGCCATTTATCAAAGTTCCATCTAATACAGCTGTAACAGGCCCTTTCAAGTCCCGTCTAATACAGCTGTAACAGGCCCTTTCAAGTCCCGTCTAATACAGCTGTAACAGGCCCTTTCAAGTCCCGTCTAATACAGCTGTAACAGGCCCTTTCAAGTCCCGTCTAATACAGCTGTAACAGGCCCTTTCAAGTCCCGTCTAATACAGCTGTAACAGGCCCTTTCAAGTCCCGTCTAATACAGCTGTAACAGGCCCTTTCAAGTCCCGTCTAATACAGCTGTAACAGGCCCTTTCAAGTCCCGTCTAATACAGCTGTAACAGGCCCTTTCAAGTCCCGTCTAATACAGCTGTAACAGGCCCTTTCAAGTCCCGTCTAATACAGCTGTAACAGGCTCGCTCCCTCTCCTGCCTCGACATTAAATCACATGCCTTTCAAGTCCCACTTTGTGGCACAGTGTTAACAGGCCCTATGCACCAGATACTTGAGCCTGGGGACGAGGTCAGCAAGAGCATAAACAGATCTGGGACCAGGCTACTTCATAACATAATTGTTGATATGAAACCAATTTCAGAGGGATGTTTCAGTGCCCCAAGGACAACTATTGAGGATGTGATTGAACCTGTGATATGCACCTTATGCCACAGTGTGTAGTATGGTGTCACAACATGCTGGGTAAATACAGGCTGCATCTGAAATGGCACCCTATTCCCTATATAGCGCACTACTTTTGACCAGAGCCTTTCAGAGGTAGTGCAACTACTGTATATAGAGAATAGGGTGCTATTTTGGATGCACCCACAGTGTATTTACCAAGTGGATCTAAAAAGGTCATGGCTCCAAAGATTGAAACGGTCTTCAATTGAACTTAGTCCCGTCTCCATGCTGCCATCTAGAAAACATATCTAACGTACTTGTGTCACAACCGGGCTCCCCTAGCCCCAGCAGTGTGAGTGTAGGCGGTTAGAGTGGTGGGCCAGTAACCAAAAGGTTGCTGGTTCAAATACCAGAGCCGACAATGTGCCTTTGAGCAAGGCACTTAATCCTAATTTGCTCCAGGGGCGCCGCACTTCTATGACTGACGCTGTAAAACAACACATTTGACTGCACCTATCCGGTGTACAGGTCAATAAAACATTTGTTGTGTGTGTACGTGCTTGTGAGCGTATGTGACACGGTAGGGAGAAAAACACAGCCAGCACCCATGGAAGTGCTCAGTAATCCCCTCCCACAGGGACTACAACATCCAATCACTAAGTTAGTTGAGCCGATCAAATAGAACTCCAAACCAAACTGTAGCCAGGAAGCGGCTGTGTCCTAGACATGGGCATCCATTGAGTTTGACCTACATCCACAGTCATGGGTTGAGTCTCAAATGGCACCCTATTCCCTATACAGTGTGTACTACTATATAGTCAATAGGGTTCCATTAGGGCCGCTTCAATAGACCCCCCCAAAAAAACTCCCATTCTAAATCGTAGGAGTCCAAATCCTGCCCTCCTAAAAACAAATCTAAAATCCTAGCCTCTAGCAGTGGAGTGGAGGTGGAATCGGTTTCAATGCGAGAGTCAATCTTTGCCACGTTTTATATTGTAACACGGTAATATAGAGCAAATTCAACAACACACACAGTTTCAAAGCAACATTCACAAAATGTCATATTTTTCTGTGTTCTACACATTTAACATGCAGTGAGAGAGAGAGCGAGAGGACGATAGGGAGAAAAGGATGAAAGAGCGGCCATCTTTGATTGAGCGTTTTTCTACAGTGGCGTTTTACGCCAACATATTTGAAGAGGGCACAATCTTTGCATGCTAATATATTGGGTCTTTTTCTCCTGAAATGGATCAATTTAATCTAGAAGCTGGCTTAAAGTCAGTCAGCTTGGACCGAAATGGATCAATTTGATCTAGCAGCTGGCTCAGTCAGTCAGTGTGGACCGAAATGGCAGGTCTACTCTCTACATATTGTACTGGGAGAATAAGAGCACATCGCTGTGTTCAATGGAGTCGTTTCATTCAGAGCAGTTGCACTTCATTCAAGCTCACCCACACTGGTGAAATGGCCCGATGGCCTGAAACTGGTGCCTGGTGTGGCTCACAGAACCAATTCACTGACTGGAACACAGTGCAAAAGGACTCCAGTTGTTCACGAAAACAAGACTTGTTTATATCAACCCAAAGGATAAGCAGTCTTACAGATGCCAGTGCAAAATGTCTGGATTGTCTCTCGTTCTCCCTCTCACAGGCATGCACGCACACCCCACACACACAAACACACAAACAGGCACTCAAACCCTGCAATGACCTATTTTCTTAGCGTTTCACAGCATGTCTCTGAATGAAGTTAGTTCACACAGGGAATCTGAAGCAGATATGGAGAGGATCTTATGGAACTATGTACCACAATGGGAACGGACAGCACAAACAAGTGTAGAAAAACACTGTCTACGGTTGTACGTGGGTTAGGTCCGAACTTTACCTTTTTGACTTGCGCCTCCTTGATTTTCTCCAGGGCCACTCGGATCTTCTCGGCCTTCACTTTGGCCCCCTGCTCCTCCTAGACACAGAGCAACAGTTAACACACACACACACACACACACAGGCAATGGCCAAACGCATACACGCACCAAAACCAACAGGAGCCTTTAATACTGAGCCAACCTCCTCCCCAATCACCTTCTCCTACTCTTTCCATACCTCTCCTCGTCGTAGGGCAGACAGTTGACGCCCTCTCAACTCCATTTGCCAGAGTGAGACCACCACCTCTCACACCTCATCAGTCAGTACCAACTCAGTCATTGACAGAGATGCATAAGCGTATACGTACTGTGCATTCCAATAATGGCCCTGGAATCGTTTACCTGGCCCCTCCAGCAAGACGCCATCACCTCCATCTCCGGTAGCCACCCCAACACAGAAGGCGCGTGTCCTCGCACACAGATCAGCCCTACGCGTCCGACTCCAACCCAACAGTAGATAGCCCTAAATCACCAGTGCTCCAACGGTCCATTGGTAAATATTGGAAAGAAAAGCGCTCAAAGATGGCCGCCCTTTCATCCTTCTCTCCCCATTATCGCCCTCTCGCTCACTCTCTTTCTCTCGACTAGAGCAGAAGCCGAGATGCGGAAATCCATTTGGTCTCGCTACACGGCGGGTGGGACACAATAGTGGACGATCCCCCAAATGGCAAGAATCTGCGGAAGATATAAAGTCCGGTCCCAAAAGTATCAGTATCCTCCACTACAAAATAAAAAAAACAAAGACACTTACATAGTACATAGAGAAAGCCTAGATACTACACACAAAAAAATGACGTTTTCCCGATGTTGGAACGTCACCATTCCAAAATCCCGATCTTCTCCTTCCAAGACCCTATTGAGTCCAGATGAATGGCAGAAAGCAATGTATTTAAGAAAAGGAAATCGATAGACCGTTATAGAGGGCGAGAGATCTTGGTCTCAGTCCTTCAGGAGTAACTGAGACCAATGCAAAGAGACTTCAACCTGCTTCCTCTCACCTCTCCTCTGACACGCTACAGCCAGGAAAGCAAGACCGGAGTGGAGTGTGTGAGAGAGTACAGGCTCCTCGACACACGCATACACACAAGATGAGCACTACTAACCCCTCTAATTCAGAGACGAGGCGTCCCTCCCCCTTCCATCCTCTCGCGAACAGCTGCGGAGTCCTGGGAGCGCGCCCAATCGCCGAGCCATAATCCCCACACAAACAGGAGAACCCCTTCACCGGCTGGCGACAGAGAGGACCCCTCTGTCCCGTCACCCAATCACAATGTGTACCCGCTCTCCTCTCACCAACCAGGGGGACCCGTTCGCCAGACCCTCTTCCCCCTTATCCAATCAGTGCAGGGGTAGCTGTGACCAGCCCCCCCCCCCCGACAACAGTAAACAGGGAGTGGTATTAGGGTAGTGAATATTTGGGGGGGGGGGGGGGTATTAAGATCCAAGCCTCTTATCTGGGCACCCCCTCCATGAACCAGACTACCTTTCTGCATGAGTGGCGGTGTAATGCAAGAAAGGCACTGTTTGGCCAACATGCAGTGACAGGCTTTCAGTGTGGAGTGTGTGTGTACGTATCTGTGTGTGTAAAAGGGTTTAAAAGGACCAATGGAGGATTAAAATATGGAGTCAATCCCAGTCACACTGTTAATTTAGCTTTTGGACTGCGAAACCCCTTCTCCATGTCCCTCTCCACAGCACTTTGCTTCCTGCATGCTCCTCAGTGAACACTGGAAACTAGATATCTCTCCTTCTCTACTGCAGGCACTTTCCTACTGCATTTTCACAGGATTCCAAGGAGGCTGAATTTAAAAAAGGAATTTCTGCTGCGTCTATAAAAAAGCCGGTCTCGCGCTTTCCCTTTGAAGTTTTACCCTCTCTCCCCGTCTCTTGTTCCCCTCCCTCTCCCCATCTACAGCTCTCTGTACTTGGTAGTTCTATTCTGACTCATGAAGCAGGGGAGAAGGGATAGTGTGTTGAAGCATCTCTCTGTCTGTGTGTGTGTGTGTGTGTGTGTGTGTGTGTGTGTGTGTGTGTGTGTGTGTGTGTGTGTGTGTGTGTGTGTGTGTGTGTGTGTGTGTGTAAAAGTGCAGTGTAACACTGACATACAAACCCTCCCATTGCCACAAACACCTCAGGCACTCTCTCGCTCTCCCTCTAAACCCATTTGGATGGCATTCTGAACACAGACAGAGACGGTTGGCTTAAAAACAGCTCATAAACAAATAGCCTTGTGCTATATTGGACTAGTACAACGCCATAATTAGTCAATTAAATCATAGGTCCTGGCCATGAAATTCAGGGGCAGACGAATTTTGCTTTGTATGTGTGTTTAAGAATTTGAGATACTATGTCAGAAGACATACAGACGTGCGCCTCCTCCTACCCACAATCCTCCAGTGTTGGCATCCATAATATTCGAACGAGCAGCGATACAGGAAGCTCCCCCTGAGAATGACTGCATAATTCCGTTCCCATACACATTCTAATTTAGGCCTTCCGCATAAATTAAAAAAGTGCTTGACAAATTTGTTTTGGGTCTTCTTTTGTGTAGAGCTAACTGTTTATTAACAGATGTATTAATACGTCGGATGGCCTTGGCAAGCATTTGTGCTTAATCAAAGAACGCCGAAAACAAACACTCGTGTCTGTGCATCTAAAACAATGTCGAAGCATCACAACGGAGACAGATTTGGGTCAAACTGTGGTAATTTACAGCATTGACAGAAACACAGTACATCTCCATACTCCACCCTAGAATACAGTATCTAATCGCTAACTGCTCTCCGTGTAACCCAGGACGAGCACTTGGCTCAGCTGCTTTCGTTTTGAAGGCAAAAATCAAATCATGATAGAAAGTGACCAACTTTACAATCCACCAAAGTCAACATCTGACACACAACCATCAAACAAATTGCCAAGAATGTACTTTACTGTGAAAAGCTGTGAGAGGGAGGGGAGAAAGGGTTCTAGACTAAAGATGGATAAATAAAAAACACGCATGATAGAGACCGAGAGAAAAAGAGAGCGAAGGAATGGTGACGCACAGAGAGGGGGATTAGACGATTAAACGATTCAAATAAAACAGGCCAGCTATTTTTTTCCCGACAAATATCTTCAACAACATACTCTACACGGCTCTTTATTTTCTTCATGGACATTTCCCCTCAGTGTCACTTCACTGCACCAGACCAGTCAGTAACCTATAAAATGACTCGGCTTGTTATTTCTCTTCAGCTTCAGAGAGGAGGGTCAGGTCAAATCCATTGACGTTTTCAGCTAAGTAGCCTTTTATCAACCGTGAGGAGGAAAACATGTATAAGCCTCGTCTCCTGTTGCTTTCAGAACCATGCTTACCATACCAGACAGGGTTGGTGTCAATTCCACTAACACTATTGCAATTCTGTAAGAAACAATGAAGAACATGGGAATCTCTTAACTTCCTGTTATGATCTAATTGAAATGGAATCGACACCAACCTTGACACCGGTGTTTCTCAACCTTTTGAGGACCAGGGGGCTGCAAGCTACTGTTTACGTAAAATGACCATTCTTCCCTGGTTGACCACATCCATTAAAACGAGCACTGGAAAGTTGACCGAATCAGGGTCAGACAACTAATCGCCTGAGGGACTGGTAAGCAACAACCCAAGGACCAGACCCGGCCCGTGGACGGCAGGTTGAGGAACACCGGTTTATACCATAGCATTAGCGGCGCACACACCAAAGACTTCATAATAGAAAAGAGGGAGCGTTCAGAGTCACACACACATCCAGCTCCATTTCTCTAAGCTCAGGCCCATGTCAACCAGAGTCGACGCACACAGGCATGCAGTCATGCTCCAGACCTAGTGCAACTGAACGCAGCCCATATGTAAGGGTTCATTGGAAACAAACACTCCAGATTTGGGTCAAACACACGCCAAGTACTTTCAAATTCTACTCAAGAAAAGCTGGGCTTGATATAGCACTTTTGGGATTATGGTGGTTCTATTGTCCCGGGCAAATCAAGTCAAGAACATTTGAAAGTATTTTACATAAGCGTATAGGACCCACGTCTGTCCGCAAGACTGTCATGGCAGTGAAGTTAGATGGAGTGGAAAACTGTACTGAGCCACAGTGCCAGTTACCTACCCTGCATTTCTTTCCCCCTACTAGACAAAAGGAGTGCAGGGAATCAAATGGACACATCAGCACAGGGAGGAACAAGAAGAAAACATGGATAACGGAGAGATATAAGCAGGGGCTGCATGCAGGAGAAAAGGCGAGAGAAGAAAGCCACGGGAGGATGAGATAGAAGTTAAACAAGCCAAATCAGGCCAATCGAGCACAGTGGGTGGGCGTTGGCGCCGTGGGAGGAGCTTAGGGAGATGGCAAAGAGGGGTAAGTTCAAGCACAAGCAAGCGAATGAGGCGTCACCTTGGTCAGCAGGTGAGAAGGTTTTCCTGCAATGCTTTTCAGAATGAGGGACGTTTCTCTGTCCAGATAGGAGTGCTTGGTGGCGCAGAGGTGAGGAGAGAAACAGATTAAGACAGTCAGTGCAATGATTCTCAATGGCTCATTAAAAAAATGCTTTTGAAGGGTGGGGGGGGAAGGTTTACAGTGTGGAAGCAAAGAGAGGTCCAATAGTTGGAGCGTCGATTGTGGTGGTCATACTAGATAGCTGTGGATGGGGAAGAGAGAGGATTTATCAAAAGCACACTCTCTAAAAATGATACTGCTGTGATTACTGAAGGTGATCGCTAACACTCACCTGTACACACTCACACACATACATGTCTTGCTTTTTCTCCAACACACGCACACACACATGCCCGCCCGCCCCCCCCCCCCCACACACACACACTTACAGTGTCCAGATCCACTTCACCCTCCCGTGAGGTAAAGTCAAGCTGCCGTCTGGCCGGCTTACCATTGGCCCGTCGCAGTAGTGAGGCATGCTGGGAAACGGTGAGGTGCATTATGGGTGCAGAGAGGATGCAAACACACAGTTAACATGCATGGGGACGGGGAGGTTTCCTGTCCACTTCTTCAGTCTCCCCATCGCATACTGATGCTATATGTGGTCATGTGTGGCGCTACGTTAGTGATAACGTACTACATACTGGATGTATGCACGCACTGTACAGTTAGTCACTTTGGATAACAGCCTCTGCTAAGTGGCATATATATATATAATACACTGCTCCAAAAAAATAAAGGGAACACTAAAATAACACATCCTAGATCTGAATGAAATTCTCTTATTAAATACTTTTTTCTTTACATAGTTGAATGTGCTGACAACAAAATCACACAAAAATTATAAATGGAAATCAAATTGATCAACCCATGGAGGTCTGGATTTGGAGTCAAACTCAAAATTAAAGTGGAAAACCACACTACAGGCTGATCCAACTTTGATGTAATGTCCTTAAAACAAGTCAAAATGAGGCTCAGTAGTGTGTGTGGCCTCCACGTGCCTGTATGACCTCCCTACAACGCCTGGGCATGCTCCTGATGAGGTGGCGGATGGTCACCTGAGGGATCTCCTCCCAGACCTGGACTAAAGCATCCGCCAACTCCTGGACAGTCTGTGGTGCAACGTGGCGTTGGTGGATGGAGCGAGACATGATGTCCCAGATGTGCTCAATTGGATTCATGTATGGGGAACGGGCGGGCCAGTCCATAGCATCAATGCCTTCCTCTTGCAGGAACTGCTGACACACTCCAGCCACATGAGGTCTAGCATTGTCTTGCATTAGGAGGAACCCAGGGCCAACCGCACCAGCATATGGTCTCACAAAGGGTGTGAGGATCTCATCTCGGTACCTAATGGCAGTCACGCTACCTCTGGCGAGCACACGGAGGGCTGTGCGGCCCTCCAAAGAAATGCCACCCCACACCATGACTGACCCACCGCCAAACCGGTCATGCTGGAGGATGTTGCAGGCAGCAGAAAGTTCTCCACGGCGTCTCCAGACTCTGTCACGTCTGTCACGTGCTCAGTGTGAACCTGCTTTCATCTGTGAAGAGCACAGGGCGCCAGTGGCGAATTTGCCAATCTTGGTGTTCTCTGGCAAATGCCAAACATCCTGCACGGTGTTGGACTGTAAGCACAACCCCCACCTGTGGACGTCGGGCCCTCATACCACCCTCATGGAGTCTGTTTCTGACCGTTTGAGCAGACACATGCACATTTGTGGCCTGCTGGAGGTCATTTTGCAGGGCTCTGGCAGTGCTCCTCCTGCTCCTCCTTGCAGAAAGGCGGAGGTAGCGGTCCTGCTGCTGGGTTGTTGCCCTCCTACGGACTCCTCCACGTTTCCTGATGTACTGGCCTGTCTCCTGGTAGCGCCTCCATGCTCTGGACACTACGCTGACAGACACAGTAAACATTCTTGCCACAGCTCACATTGATGTGCCATCCTGGATGAGCTGCACCACCTGAGCCACTTGTGTGGGTTGTAGACTCCGTCTCATGCTACCACTAGAGTGAAAGCACCGCCAGCATTCAAAAGTGACCAAAACATCAGCCAGGAAGCATAGGAACTGAGAAGTGGTCTGTGGTCACCACCTGCAGAACCACTCCTTTATTGGGGGTGTCTTACTAATTGCCTATAATTTCCACCTGTTGTCTATTCCATATGCACAACAGCATGTGAAATTTATTGACAATCAGTGTTGCTTCCTAAGTGGACAGTTTGATTTCACAGAAGTGTGATTGACTTGGAGTTATATTGTGTTGTTTAAGTGTTCCCTTTATTTTTTTGAGCAGTGTATATATATATATATATATATATATATTTTTTTTTTTCTCCTATCCATCTTGTAAAGCTAAATTAAGTCAAGCAGGGTGAGTTGACAGCCAAACAGGTACAGTAGATACAATGTAATCCATATCACACATGCCGACTTCAGGGATTACAATGCATTCCCTCACTGTACTGGAAATGCCACACTTTCCAATGGGTAGTATACACACACACACACACACAACATTGTGTGTTATACAGATAGCAAACAAATTTAAATAGAATGAGTTGTACGGTGCTCATTTGGCATGCAGCTGGACTTGAAAACATCATGCAGTGGAAGTGCACCATGCAGGGAACTAGAGAGTGTGGTTTCCAGAGGACGCGCATACACACACACATTCATCATGATACCATTCACCACCATCATACCATTCATCATCATCATCATACCATTCACCACCATACCATGCACCACCATCATACCATTCACCATCATACCATTCATCACCATCATACCATTCACCACCATCATAACAGTCACCACCATCATACCATTCATCATCATCATACCATTCACCACCATACCATTCATCATCATCATAACATTCACCACCATCATACCATTCACCACCATACATCATCATACCATTCACCACCATCATGACATTCACCACCATCATACCATTCACCACCATACCATTCACCACCATACCATTCACCACCATACCATTCACCATACCATTCACCATACCATTCACCACCATACCATTCATCATTCATCATCATACCATTCACCACCATACCATTCATCATCATTCACCACCATACCATTCATCATCATTCACCACCATACCATTCATCATCATACCATTCACCACCATACCATTCATCATCATACCATTCACCACCATACCATTCATCATCACTCACCACCATACCATTCATCATCATTCACCACCATACCATTCATCATCATTCACCACCATACCATTCATCATCATTCACCACCATACCATTCATCATCATTCACCACCATACCATTCATCATCATTCACCACCATACCATTCATCATCATACCATTCACCACCATACCATTCATCATCATACCATTCACCACCATACCATTCATCATTCATCATCATACCATTCACCACCATACCATTCATCATCATTCACCACCATACCATTCATCATCATTCATCATCATACCATTCATCATCATTCATCATCATACCATTCATCATCATTCACCACCATACCATTCATCATTATACCATTCATCATCATACCATTCATCATCATTCACCACCATACCATTCACCACCATACCATTCATCATCATACCATTCATCATCATACCATTCATCATCATACCATTCATCATCATTCACCACCATACCATTCATCATCATTCACCACCATACCATTCACCACCATACCATTCATCATCATTCCATTCACCACCATACCATTCACCACCATGCCATTCATCATCATTCACCACCATACCATTCATCATCATACCATTCATCATCATTCACCACCATACCATTCATCATCATACCATTCATCATCATACCATTCACCACCATACCATTCATCATCATTCACCACCATACCATTCACCACCATACCATTCATCATCATACCATTCATCATCATACCATTCATCATCATACCATTCACAACCATACCATTCATCATCATTCACCACCATACCATTCACCATCATATCATTCATCATCATACCATTCATCATCATACCATTCATCATCATTCACCACCATACCATTCATCATCATTCACCACCATACCATTCATCATCATTCACCACCATACCATTCATCATCATACCATTCACCACCATACCATTCATCATCATACCATTCACCACCATACCATTCATCATCATTCACCACCATACCATTCACCACCATACCATTCATCATCCTTCACCACCATACCATTCACCACCATACCATGCACCACCATCATACCATTCACCATCATACCATTCATCACCATCATACCATTCACCACCATCATAACAGTCACCACCATCATACCATTCATCATCATCATACCATTCACCACCATACCATTCATCATCATCATAACATTCACCACCATCATACCATTCACCACCATACATCATCATACCATTCACCACCATCATGACATTCACCACCATCATACCATTCACCACCATACCATTCACCACCATACCATTCACCACCATACCATTCACCATACCATTCACCATACCATTCACCACCATACCATTCATCATTCATCATCATACCATTCACCACCATACCATTCATCATCATTCACCACCATACCATTCATCATCATTCACCACCATACCATTCATCATCATACCATTCATCATCATCATACCATTCACCACCATACCATTCATCATCATCATAACATTCACCACCATCATACCATTCACCACCATACATCATCATACCATTCACCACCATCATGACATTCACCACCATCATACCATTCACCACCATACCATTCACCACCATACCATTCACCACCATACCATTCACCATACCATTCACCATACCATTCACCACCATACCATTCATCATTCATCATCATACCATTCACCACCATACCATTCATCATCATTCACCACCATACCATTCATCATCATTCACCACCATACCATTCATCATCATACCATTCACCACCATACCATTCATCATCATACCATTCACCACCATACCATTCATCATCACTCACCACCATACCATTCATCATCATTCACCACCATACCATTCATCATCATTCACCACCATACCATTCATCATCATTCACCACCATACCATTCATCATCATTCACCACCATACCATTCATCATCATTCACCACCATACCATTCATCATCATACCATTCACCACCATACCATTCATCATCATACCATTCACCACCATACCATTCATCATTCATCATCATACCATTCACCACCATACCATTCATCATCATTCACCACCATACCATTCATCATCATTCATCATCATACCATTCATCATCATTCATCATCATACCATTCATCATCATTCACCACCATACCATTCATCATTATACCATTCATCATCATACCATTCATCATCATTCACCACCATACCATTCACCACCATACCATTCATCATCATACCATTCATCATCATACCATTCATCATCATACCATTCATCATCATTCACCACCATACCATTCATCATCATTCACCACCATACCATTCATCATCATTCCATTCACCACCATACCATTCACCACCATGCCATTCATCATCATTCACCACCATACCATTCATCATCATACCATTCATCATCATTCACCACCATACCATTCATCATCATACCATTCATCATCATACCATTCACCACCATACCATTCATCATCATTCACCACCATACCATTCACCACCATACCATTCATCATCATACCATTCATCATCATACCATTCATCATCATACCATTCACAACCATACCATTCATCATCATTCACCACCATACCATTCACCATCATATCATTCATCATCATACCATTCATCATCATACCATTCATCATCATTCACCACCATACCATTCATCATCATTCACCACCATACCATTCATCATCATTCACCACCATACCATTCATCATCATACCATTCACCACCATACCATTCATCATCATACCATTCACCACCATACCATTCATCATCATTCACCACCATACCATTCACCACCATACCATTCATCATCCTTCACCACCATACCATTCATCATCATTCACCACCATACCATTCATCATCATTCACCACCATACCATTCATCATCATTCACCACCATACACCACCATACATCATCATTCACCACCATACATCATCATTCACCACCATACATCATCATTCACCACCATACCATTCACCATCATACCATTCATCATCATACCATTCATCATCATACCATTCATCATCATACCATTCATCATCATTCACCACCATACCATTCACCACCATACCATTCATCATCATTCACCACCATACCATTCATCATCATTCACCACCATACCATTCTTCATCCTTCACCACCATACCATTCATCATCCTTCACCACCATACCATTCATCATCATTCACCACCATACCATTCATCATCATTCACCACCATACCATTCATCATCCTTCACCACCATACCATTCACCACCATACCATTCATCATCATTCACCACCATACCATTCATCATCCTTCACCACCATACCATTCATCATCATACCATTCATCATCCTTCACCACCATACCATTCATCATCCTTCACCACCATACCATTCACCATTCACCACCATACCATTCATCATCATTCACCATCATCATACCATTCACCACCATACCATTCACCACCATACCATTCATCATCATCATACCATTCACCACAATCATAACATTCACCACCATCATACCATTCACCACCATCATACCATTCACCACCATACATCATCATACCATTCACCACCATCATAACATTCACCACCATCATACCATTCACCACCATCATACCATTCACCACCATCATACCATTCACCACCATACCATTCACCACCATACCATTCACCACCATACCATTCACCACCATACATCATCATTCATCATCATACCATTCACCACCATACCATTCATCATTCTTCATCATACCATTCACCACCATACCATTCATCATCATTCACCACCATACCATTCATCATCATACCATTCACCACCATACCATTCATCATCATACCATTCACCACCATACCATTCATCATTCATCATCATACCATTCACCACCATACCATTCATCATCATTCACCACCATACCATTCATCATCATTCACCACCATACCATTCATCATCATTCACCACCATACCATTCATCATCATACCATTCACCACCATACCATTCATCATCATACCATTCACCACCCATCATCATACCATTCACCACCATACCATTCATCATCATTCACCACCATACCATTCATCATCATTCACCACCATACCATTCATCATCATACCATTCATCATCATTCATCATCATACCATTCATCATCATTCACCACCATACCATTCATCATCATACCATTCATCATCATTCACCACCATACCATTCATCATCATAATACCATTCATCATCATACCATTCATCATCATACCATTCATCATCATTCACCACCATACCATTCACCACCATACCATTCATCATCATACCATTCACCACCATACCATTCATCATCATTCCATTCACCACCATACCATTCATCATCATACCATTCACCACCATACCATTCATCATCATTCACCACCATACCATTCACCACCATACCATTCACCACCATACCATTCACCACCATACCATTCATCATCATACCATTCATCATCATACCATTCACCACCATACCATTCATCATCATACCATTCACCACCATACCATTCATCATCATACCATTCATCATCATACCATTCACCACCATACCATTCATCATCATTCACCACCATACCATTCACCACCATACCATTCACCACCATACCATTCACCACCATACCATTCATCATCATACCATTCATCATCATACCATTCACCACCATACCATTCATCATCATTCACCACCATACCATTCATCATCATACCATTCATCATCATACCATTCATCATCATACCATTCACCACCATACCATTCATCATCATTCACCACCATACCATTCACCACCATACCATTCACCACCATACCATTCATCATCATACCATTCATCATCATTCACCACCATACCATTCATCATCATTCACCACCATACCATTCACCACCATACCATTCACCACCATACCATTCATCATCATACCATTCACCACCATACCATTCACCACCATACCATTCATCATCATACCATTCACCACCATACCATTCATCATCATACCATTCATCATCATACCATTCATCATCATTCACCACCATACCATTCATCATCATTCACCACCATACACCACCATACCATTCATCATCATTCACCACCATACATCATCATTCACCACCATACCATTCACCATCATACCATTCATCATCATACCATTCATCATCATTCACCACCATACCATTCATCATCATTCACCACCATACCATTCATCATCATTCACCACCATACCATTCATCATCATTCACCACCATACCATTCACCACCATACATCATCATTCACCACCATACCATTCATCATCCTTCACCACCATACCATTCATCATCCTTCACCACCATACCATTCATCATCATTCACCACCATACCATTCATCATCATTCACCACCATACCATTCATCATCCTTCACCACCATACCATTCATCATCCTTCACCACCATACCATTCACCACCATACCATTCATCATCATTCACCACCATACCATTCATCATCCTTCACCACCATACCATTCATCATCATACCATTCATCATCCTTCACCACCATACCATTCACCATTCACCACCATAACATTCATCATCATTCACCACCATACCATTCATCATCATACCATTCATCATCATTCACCACCATACCATTCATCATCCTTCACCACCATACCATTCATCATCCTTCACCACCATACCATTCATCATCATTCACCACCATACCATTCACCACCATACCATTCATCATACACCACCATACACCACCATACCATTCATCATCATTCACCACCATACACCACCATACCATTCATCATCATTCACCACCATACCATTCATCATCCTTCACCACCATACCATTCACCACCATACCATTCATCATCATTCACCACCATTCACCACCATACCATTCATCATCATTCACCACCATACCATTCACCACCATACCATTCATCATACACCACCATACCATTCACCACCATTCACCACCATACCATTCATCATTCACCACCATACCATTCACCACCATACATCACCATACATCATCATTCACCACCATACCATTCATCATCATTCACCACCATACCATTCACCATCATACCATTCATCATCATACCATTCATCATTCACCACCATACCATTCACCACCATACCATTCACCACCATACCATTCACCACCATACCATTCACCACCATACCATTCACCACCATACCATTCCCCATCATACCATCATCCCATTCATCCCCATCATACCATCATCCCATTCATCCCCATACCATTCACCACCATACCATCCATCCCCATCCCATTCATCCCCATCCCATTCACCACCATACCATTCACCACCATACCATTCACCATCATACCATTCACCATCATACCATTCACCATCATACCATTCACCATCATACCATTCACCACCATACCATTCACCACCATACCATTCACCATCATCCCATTCAATCCCCATACCATTCACCACCATACCATTCACCACCATACCATTCATCCCCATACATCGTCATACCATTCATCCCCATACATCGTCATACCATTCCATTCACCACCATACCATTCACCACCATACCATTCATCCCCATACATCGTCATACCATTCCATTCATCACCATACATCGTCATACCATTCCATTCATCACCATACCATTCATCATGTTCGAACAAACAAAGCACTGCAGCAGTTTATTTTCCCCCGTAACCAAACAGCCTTTCACTGTCATAACTCAGATAGTCAACCCACCCTTTTAGTCTGCATAAAGGAGGTCCCACAATGCCCCATTTACGGCATTCATTACCCTGCACAAGCTAAAAGCCTGTACATGAAAAAGGGCTTCTGATAGGCTGAGATAACTGGGCCTTGTTTGCAGGCTGACTCTCATACAGACGACAACAGAGGATAGAAATGAACAACCTGTCAGTGGTAATGTTTCACTAAGAGATATGTTCATGGTACATCTTAGTTACTTTTTAGGAAATAATTGGGAAAACAGAAGTGTGAAGATTGGAGTGTGGGTATGAGTGTGTGTGACTTACCTCAGTACTGGCCGGGCCCTGTGGTGGCTGGGGGCCTTGGGGCTCCTCTTCCTGCTCGGCCCCTCCTGCTGTCCTAGACAGCACCTTGTCGATATCCAGAGAGTCCATGCTGGACGCAGACGCAGAATTAACGCTGGACCTCGAGGAGTGGCCCCCCGCCTCGTGTTCACTAACCGCGCCAACTGAGCCCGTCCTCCGGTGCTGCGAGGACGAGGAACCCGCCGAGGGGCGCCGGAGGGTGGCAGAGGAGTAGGAGGAAGAAGTCTGGTGCGCCGCCTCGTCCATGCTGAGTGACGCCCGCTCTAACTGGGCCGTGATGTCGTCCAGCGAGAAGTTCGATGCAGACGGGCGCCCGTGGGTGTTGGAGCTGCCCCCTCGGACGGTGGAGGCTGGTGACGCCCGGGTACTACTGCTGGTGCTGCCCCCGCTGCTACCCCCTCCACCGCTGCCAGTCTGCTTGGCACTGGCGCTGCGACCCCCCGGGCCTCGCTGTTGACATTTAGCCTGGCGGGCGGTGCCAGTGTTGGGCTTGCTGATGGTGCTGAGCTCCTGTTCTATGGAACACAGGTCAGCCATCAGGGCATCCAGGTCTACGGTCTCTGTCGTCTGGTTCAGAGCCTCTGTAAGGAGGTGGGAAAAGGGGAGTGTGAATCCACCTTCTTTTGTATTCACACATGATAGTACACACATGCTAGTACAGACATGCTAGTACAGACACACACGCTAAAATAATGATTTCATGAAAGCGTGACAGTTGAAAAGGTACTTTTGCACAGCAGTAAAGCACGGTTGTTGTGGGTCACACAGGCATGTCACAGACACCATGCTCTGCAGGAAGTAGGTAGGGCATATAGGTCTGAGTGTGTGAGTCTTACCGTTGATGTTGTACATGGAGAAGCGGTACGAAAAGTTAGCCATGTTGGTTTCCTGTCTGAGAGGGGCCTTCTGGACTGGCTTCTGTGGCTTCCCGTCATCCAGGCTCTGTAGAGGACAAATCACACTATCAAAATCACCATCGTAAAAATATTCTCTGATACTTCTGTATACTTTTTAGGCCACTAGTTCGGAATGTAGCGCACACTAGCCAAAAGTGGTCCAGAAATTGCGTAATACGTCACAAAATCATTGCTCTCTCGCTCTACTGTCTGTGTGTCTTGCTAGCTGTCACTCAAATGGCGAGGGTCTGAAGCTCATTGGCTGACACTCAAATTGCTAGGGGACTGGCCCACGTGGGGGTAAATGTAGGGAAAATGGCACCACACAGATTCCAGAAAACAGTAGTTTTCAAACTAAGGAATTAATGGCTAATTGAGGTAAGACAGTAATTCTGCTCATAGATTGTGCATGTATGAACTACACATGAAACAATCCAGCCCAAAGCGGGAGGTTAAAAAAATGCTTACTAGTTGCCAAAGTACCGGCGCAAGTCTTTAATCCATAACAATACAAGACCAGACTTTAACAGGCTTGAAGGAAGTGGAAGTGGAACATGACTTAGCGAAAAGGTGGGAAACTAGGATAATATGGTTGCTAGGATATGGTTGCTAGGGTACGGTTACTAGGTTACATGGTTGCATGGATACTGTTACTATGATATTGTTGCTAGAATAGGATTACTTGGATATGGTTCGCTAGGATACCGTTGCCAAGACATGGTATCCATGACATGGCTGCCAGGATATGGTTTGCCAGGCTACCGTTGCCAGGATACGCCCATCCTCCCCTACTGCAATACCTGTGTGAGTTTGTCCAGCTCTCCCAACCAGGCTCCAAACATTTTGTCCAGGTCCTGGTCTTCCTTATCACTGTCCTCCTCCACTCCACCGTGGTCCAGCTCATCATCAGACATATCAGCCATCTGGAGAGACACACACAATACTTCATTAGACTATAGAAATCAAATTACAATCAAAACGATTAAAAATATTTCAATTCACGAGCACGCATGCATACGTGCACACGTTTGCTAAAGAGAGAATTCTAATCGCACAGTGGCAGCGATGAAACCACACCTTCACCAGCTCAACCTTCTTATACACGTTACCATAACAACCGCCAAAAGAGCTCTATAACGTGGAGGGATACGGCTGCGCAACGGCAGGAGGCTATTCCCTGTTGTGTCTGCCAGAGATACAGTATTCCACATGCTGGATGCCGTTGGAAGGCCTACTGAGTTGAGCCAAGGCCTATTCCCCACGAGTGGCTTCCCATACTGCGTTGGCTGTTGTGTACAGTAGTGAGCACTGACAGGACCGCATGGCACGTTCCACATAGGCGCCACATCAATTCATAAAAGAACATTATGGCTTCAATAAACCCATCATGCCTATGGTCAGACATTGGTGATAAGAGTCGAAGTCGACTGTCAGCCACAGCCAGTCATGAACTCTATCCCAAATCGCCCCCTATTCCCTTTATAGTGTACTTGGGCTTTGGTCAAAAGTCATGCACTATGAAGGGAATGGTGTGCCACTTGGGACATAACCATGGTATTCTGTATCACAGAGCCTCATCGCGCAGTCTAATGATAATGACAGAGCGCCCTCTTGTGGACAGATCAGAAAATAGGTGATGTTTGTATAAATTTCCCACCTTTTACACTGCTGGGATAAGGACTCAGTGTTTAAATCATGTGCAGTGTCATGACTCAAAGCCACACCGGTAGAACTTGAGCCAGTGACACTACAAGCCTTTAAAACCCCTAGGTGTGTGTGTGTGTGTGTGTGTGTGTGTGCACGTACATGCGTCATGGAAGGCCCCACTTGAAGCCCCTTCCCTAACCACCACCCACATCTGTGGCTAAACCAATCTCGAACCCCACTCTTTTCTGATCCACTCCAACCTCGGACAGACAGAAGCATGTGACTAATAGCTGACCCCTTCACATCCTCTTCTGATACCATTAAGAGTATGACCAGTGACCCCTTCACATCCTGTTCCTATTGCATCACTTCCTGGTTGGATAGGGAGACAGTTTAGTGGGGGAGTATTAGGAATGGAAACAGCATCGGATCTCGTCAGAGGAATGCCATCTTATCTTAATCTACTGACAGGCTACATGAGGACATGGGGAGGCAGGGCCACGCACAGTGGGACACAAGAAAACACTCCCTCGCACATGGCCACACACACGCGCACGGACGCACACCCTCTACCACAGAACCGTAACCACAGATTTCAATGACTACGCCCGCCTCCGTCCTCTTTCTACGCACGCACACACAATTCTCGGAGCGCACAACTAGTGAGGGATGAGACAGAAACAAGCACACACACGACGACACAGGATCACAGGCTCAATGGCACGGCAGGAGCGTGTGACAAAGTCACCTAAAGACACAAAAGGCCCGGTCTTATCCCCACAATATTACCCTGTGTTCCTACAGTACATGAAACCCTACAACAGTCAGACCTGGCTTCAAATAATATTTGAAATCTTTCAAAATACTTAGAGCGTTTGCTCTAGCCTGCCGAGAGTGCCACTGTTGGCAGTTTGGGGCCTATTCTATGGGTTCCATTGCACCAGGAGAGCTCAATCAAGCACAGATAAAGGATTTGAAAAGATTTTCACATAGTATTTGAAGCCAGGTCTGATAGCAGCCCATTCAGAGGGAAGAGTTAGAAGCTCAGGCCTAGGGTCATCTCATTGGTGTTCCAGGGGGTATAGTGTTTCCCCCTAACCGTGCTGTGAGCCTCTTGATGGGGGACTGTACCAGACAACAGGACCCTCCATAGGTACATAGTTGACCCTTGCTTTTGATACGGTGTGCTTACTTGTTTTACTACCTGAAAAAAATAACTTTTCTTTTTGAAAAGGCAGGACAAGTTTCATGTCCTGAATTTGTTCAAATGCTATTTTAAGCTTAAGGGTTAGGTTTATGCTTCTGGGGTTAGTGTTGAAGAAAATATGATTTTTAATAGTCAAACATTTTTATTTCACGTCACAAAATAAAGCTGTGTGTGTGTGTGTGTGTGACCCGCAAACTGATCCAATATCAACATTTCGAGCTCAATTGAGATTGTCTCTGTACAGTATCATTTTCTGCAGCATCATGTCGGAGTGTGTGTGTGTGTGGTAGTGTAATGGAATATGTCTCAAAGTGAGGAGCACTGTGTTTAAGTGTGGAGAGAGCAGTGGAGAGGAAGGGCAAGAAGGGCTTGCTTTGAAAATCCACTCTTATTCCCCTGAGAGAGAGAGGAGAGAGGAAAGAGAGAAGACATGCTTCCCTGCATCTCTACCGCCAAATAGTTATTTTCTTCTGTGTTAACAGCTCAAAGAAAAAGTGATAGGAAGAAGCAGAAGAGAGAGAGAGAGGAAGGGAGAAAGAAAAAGCAGAGGGAGCAGGGAGGAAGGAATGAAGGAGCGAGCAGCGAGGGAGGAGAGGGAGGGAAAGACGAGAGAACAGGGAGGGAGAAAAGGAATAAGGAGAAAGAAAAAGGGCTGAGGCGCAGTTACCATCCTGTGGTTAACCAGCCTGTGACTTGGGCCTAGTTCGGCTAAGTGTGTGAGTGGGCCTGGTGGGGCACTGGCACAGGCCATAAACACACAAAAGTTCATGCGTGCAAAATACGCACGCGCACACCAGCTGGAAAGGAGTCTGTTTCGTATCATGCGCGGACACGTTCAAGACAGCTAGCTCACACAGAACCCCCGTTGTGTGTGTGTGTGACTGTGCAGATTTACAGGCATGCACAGTTACACGCACAGTCTTTCCACACTGTCTCTACAGCTGCCCAACCATCGCCCCCCTAAGACCCCTTGGCAATCCCAGTCAACCCTTTAGTTGGCATGGCTGCCATATATGTGATACACAATGTACAGTGAACAGGGCGCACACACACGTGCGTGTGTATGTAGTAGCTGTGCGTGCGGAGTGGGGGGTGGGTGGGTGGTCAGAACAGGAAATGGCCTAATTTCCCCCCACGGACTGTTCCATAACAACTCCCAAGCACAGCTGTCAATCAAAAACCAGCATCGCCATGGTTACAGCGCCAGGGACAGGGCTTCTTTACAGCATGACATCATGGCGAACCGGGGAGGACAGGAAGAGTAAAATAACAGAATGAAATAAGCCTCCTTTCTGTTTGCAAATACGCTGGCGGTGCCATCATATAGAGTGCTGTGTCCGAAATGGCACCCTATGGGCTCTGGTCAAAAGTAGCACACTGTATAGGGAATAGGGCGATATTTGGAATGCCACCATGGGATGGATTTCAGTCTTTCCTTGTAAATATGTAAGTCATTGGGTGTACTATCCCTTTCCGATAGGACCATAAATACTACCTAGAGGCAGCTCTCCAAGAGGGCTTGTTGATCTGCGTTTCCCAACTACTTGGGGTTTGAATATGTTCATGTGATTTGATGTCTACAAATTACCCCATATTCAATAAAAAAACAAAGTAATATCAATCTTCAGGTGGCTGAGGATGATTTGCAAAACCGCCACCATCTGACTCTACATAGCTTGTGCACAATACTAAAATTACATTACCAGATATTTGAGGCAAGGGGCATTTCAATATAGCCTATTCTCATGACTTCGCCTACACCACCCGGCCAGTTTATTAGGTACACCACCCCGTTCACAAAAATGGATCGCTCCTACAGACAGTGAGTCACGTGGCCGTGGCTTGCTATATACAGCAGACAGGCATTGAGCCATTCAGTTACTGTTCGATTGAACAGAATGGGCAAAGCGAGTGACCTAAGCGACTAATGAGCGCGGAATGATCGTCGGTGCCAGGCGCACCGGATCCAGTATCTCAGAAACGGCCGCCCTCCTGGGCTTTTTCACGCACGACAGTGTCTAGGGTTTCCCGAGAATGGTGAGACAAACAAAAAAACATCCAGTCAGCGCCAGTCCTGCGGGTGAAAACGTCTCGTTGATGAGAGGTCAAACGAGAATGGTGCAAGCTAACAGGCGGGCCGCAAACAGACGAATAACGGCACAGTACAACAATGGTGTGCAGAACGGCATCTCGGAATGCACAACTCTTCCATCCTTGTCACGGGTTTGCTATTGCAGCAGACGACCACGCCTAGTTCCCCTGCTATGAGCTAAAAACAAGAAGCGGTTGAAAATGTTGAAAATTGTGTACAAAACAGTGGTACAAGTTGCCGTGCCTCTCTTGAGTTCATAAACTGCCCGTCACAGCAAACTGCCAGCCACAGCATAGAGGATCGTTTCTTTATAAAATGTGCATCCAATCGCCTTGGCCCCAGACCCTTACTAAACCAATTACAAGATTCAATCTGTCACAGTGCAGTGGCAGGAAAAAGATGGATCTCCCAGGTGAAGCTGCCACAGTTACAAATTAAACTTGTAAAAAGTCCGGTGGCCATTTGATTAACTGTTCAGCAGTCTTATGACTTGGGTGACTGGAGTCTGACACTTTTTGGGGCTTTACTGACACCGCCTAGTATATAGGTCCTGTATGGCAGGAAGCTTGGCCCCAGTGATGTACTGGGCCGTACGCATTACCCTCTGTAGGGCCTTTTACTGTCAGATGCCGAGCAGTTGCCATACCAGGCGGTGATGTAACCGGTCAGGATGCTCTCGATGGTGCAGCACTGTCTTGGTGTGTTTGGACCATGATAGTGCGTTAACGCACTGAATTGGATTAATTTGAAAATAAAAGCAGTACTTTTTTCAATAAGTGAGAAATAAAAGGTGTGGTGTGTGAAGATGGTCAAACGCATGTCTCACGCTTTTAAATCAGGATCCCAGGTGCTAATCAATTCACTTAAAGCTGTTAGAACACCTGCTACTAAGGGCATGACTGATTTACAACCGGGGGCATCACCACTACCTGAAACAGAGAAACAGTTTCTGTTCTATTTATTTATTTATTTATTTTACCGTTATTTTACCAGGTAAGTTGACTGAGAACACGTTCTCATTTGCAGCAACGACCTGGGGAATAGTTACAGGGGAGAGGAGGGGGATGAATGAGCCAATTGTAAACTGGGGATTATTAGGTGACCATGATGGTTTGAGGGCCAGATTGGGAATTTAGCCAGGACACCGGGGTTAACACCCCTACTCTTACGATAAGTGCCATGGGATCTTTAATGACCTCAGAGAGTCAGGACACCCGTTTAACGTCCCATCCGAAAGACGTGAGTCATCACAAAACAAACACCCATGGCTTTTTGTTTTTTAATCGTATCAGAAGAAGACTATTTTTTCTCCTCCCTCCCTCTCGCCTTCCCTCAATCTCCAACACTTTTTCCTCCCACTCTCCCCCCGTCTCCCTCCAACACTCCCCCCGTCTCCCTCCAACACTCCCCCCGTCTCCCTCCAACACTCCCCCCGTCTCCCTCCAACACTCCCCCCGTCTCCCTCCAACACTCCCCCCGTCTCCCTCCAACACTCCCCCCGTCTCCCTCCAACACTCCCCCCGTCTCCCTCCAACACTCCCCCCGTCTCCCTCCAACACTCCCCCCGTCTCCCTCCAACACTCCCCCCGTCTCCCTCCAACACTCCCCCCGTCTCCCTCCAACACTCCCCCCGTCTCCCTCCAACACTCCCCCCGTCTCCCTCCAACACTCCCCCCGTCTCCCTCCAACGCACTCTCTCCCTCCAACGCACTCTCTCCCTCCAACGCACTCTCTCCCTCCAACGCACTCTCTCCCTCCAACGCACTCTCTCCCTCCAACGCACTCTCTCCCTCCAACGCACTCTCTCCCTCCAACGCACTCTCTCCCTCCAACGCACTCTCTCCCTCCAACGCACTCTCTCCCTCCAACGCACTCTCTCCCTCCAACGCACTCTCTCCCTCCAACGCACTCTCTCCCTCCAACGCACTCTCTCCCTCCAACGCACTCTCTCCCTCCAACGCACTCTCTCCCTCCAACGCACTCTCTCCCTCCAACGCACTCTCTCCCTCCAACGCACTCTCTCCCTCCAACGCACTCTCTCCCTCCAACGCACTCTCTCCCTCCAACGCACTCTCTCCCTCCAGGCCAGTGTGTCTATGAGAAGCCACAGCATGACAGTTCCTCATCTGTCTCCCATCACCACCGGGGTCAGAGCTGGGGCCACCTCAGGGTTCAGAGGTCCCCCACTGGGGCTGTTGTGGTGTTAAGCCTCTGCCACAGTGGGAGGGGTACACAGGAAACACACACACACATACGTCTGCCCCACACTAGGCCACCAGTTTGGGTGGGCCTGTGCCTCCAAGGGGGAGAGAGAAAAGAGAGAAAGGGGGAGAGAGAAAAGAGAGAAAGCGGGAGAGAGGTAAGAGAAAGGGGGACTGTTCTGGAGAAGCACTACTCTAAATTAAAGAAGGTAATGGCTGGCTTCCAATGCTTAACCATGAGCCTGGGAATAGAGAAGAGTACATTGACAGCTTGTTCTGTTGAGTGCTCAAGGGCGAAGAGTGTTTCATATAGAGAAGGGACAGGATGTGATGTTCGCCTATGGAGGGTCAAAAGTCAGCGTCATCGAAGGTCATACATTGGAGGCTCACTGACAGTCAAGTCAGGAGGTGTATAACCCTAACCTGTAGCCAATGCATCTGTATATAACCACACACACACACACACACACACAAGCCGTATAAATGTGAATTTGAAACACTAAATATTTCTCAATGACAGATAAATACAGGCCAAAGTTGTGGCATGTAGCCTAGTAGGACAAGTAGAACAGTGTTTAACCAGGCTGTTTGGTTGACTTCCGTGTAATCTGAATAGAAATCAGCTAGCCAATCATGCAAACCAATTGACCCTATATAAGTATACTTGAAAGGGGGAGGCAAGGAGAGAGATAAGTGGCAGGTAGCCGAGCGGTTAAGAGCGGTGGGCCAGTAACCCGAAAGTCGCTGGTTTGAATGTCTAAGGTGGTCAAATCTGTCGCTCTGCCCTTGAGAAAAGCAGTTAACCCCCAACAACAACTGCTCCCCGGGTAATTAAGGCAGCCACTTGCAACACTGATACAGAGGGCTCAATGCATTAGACATTTCGCTTGAATGCGTTCAGTTGTGCAACTGACGAGGTATCCCCCTTTCCAAAAGAATGGTGAAAGACAGGGTGCACGGAGAGATGAGGATTGATAGAGCAGAACGTAGGGAAGAGAGAATGAGGGAGAAAGAATGGAAGGAGAGTTTGGCAGAGAGAGCAGGGAAGGAGTGAGCATGAGGGAGAGAAATAGGGAGGGAGCAAGAGCGAGAAAGCATTATGACAATTCCACACTAACAGAATGATAATGAAACTCTGATTTTTCCACTATAAAAATGTATGCACTGAACGTGAATTTAAATGAAGAGAGGGCAGAGTTCCTATTTCCACAGAGAATTTCACAAAAACACATTTACTTGAAGAACAGTGCAGACGCAAAGTTTGGTAACAGAATGAGGTTTTGTGCAGTTTGCGTCATCCTTTCGTTACTGTGGAATTGCCCATTACATCATAGATGAGATTACGTGGTACTCTGCAGTCTCCTCGTTAATTCACTTTGCATCCGAGTAGGAACAGAACATTGTTTATTTGGTTTGTTCTCAGCCTTGTCCTGGGTCCTGTTCATTAGAGCTTACCGGAGCAGAACGTTTTGCAACGGAAAATGAGCGCTCGTTTCTTACTGAACAAGTTCAGATATTGCATCCCTTCGTTTTGGAACGTTCTCTGACGTTTCGTGCCCACTGGACAAGACCATGGTAAGCGTGAACGCAAGTGTGCGCGCGCACACACACATACACTGCTCACCTTTCTATACTAGCTTCACCGTCTCCAACACAGAGAATTGATAACCCTGTTATGATTCAAAAAGAGGAAGCTGTAGAGTCGGTGACTATGACGTAAGCTGTATGAAAACACTATTGTGCCATCATGAGTAATGGCGGAATAGCTGTTTCTATAAACCAAACTTCTAAAATGGGTGTGGATGTAGTCTAATTTTGGCGTTGTACCCCACCCACCTACACAATGCTCTCACACACACAACCAACTCCCTTGTGTGTGTTTTTGTCTGACGCAAGGAGGACCGAGGGGCTAATAAAACAGCGGCAGCAGTGACACATCGTCTCAACAGCTTCCTCCGTAGAAAAACGTGACAGCCAGACACACAACAACCCATAATATTGTTTCTCAGTCTGCAACTAATTTTCTCTGTCTCTCAAACTTAAAACTCCACCCTTACCCCAATGTAGACGAGAGCCTTTTCAAGTCCAAAAATACATCAACATCACGATGAATTCTCAAAAAGGAGAAAAATACTCTCATAACAGGGGAAGTTAATAACAATAAATGCCAATTAGAAGACACTTTTATCCAAAAAGACTTAGTCATGAGTGTATGCATTCCCCCAGAATCGAACCCACAATCCTGGCGTTGAAAGTGCCATGCTCCACCAACTAAGCCACACAGGATGAGTAACCGTCTCGAATTAAGTTGTCTTGCATTAAGAGGTAAAATGCTGAATTTCCCCTTTAAGCCCACTGCGCCATTCTGTAGCAGTAGATAAAAAGGACGTTCCTGTGCTTTTGGTAGGGCTCAACTGTAGTCTCTTGAGGGGTTGGACCAAAAATGAACACCAAGAACAAATAAAACATTTAGGGAGGCCTGCTGGGTTAAGAATAGCACTCCAGTGTGTGTGTGTGTGGTAATGGCACATTAGAGTGGGTCCCATATTCCCAGCACCGCTAATTGTCCCCTGGGAAGTGTGTATCTCAAACTAAGGCTGCTATAGATGACAGTGGTTTGTTTTTCCTTACCATGAATACATGGATCTAGTCTAGAACATTTAACACTGACTAAAAGTAGAAAGTCTGCTTCAACAGCTATCGTCACTAGAGGTCGACCGATTCATCGGAATGGCCGATAAATTAGGGCCAATTTAAATTTTTCATAACAATCGGAAATCGGTATTTTTGGACACCGATTTGGCCGATTTTTAATACCTTCATTTAACTAGGCAAGTCAGTTAAGAACACATTCTTATTTTCAATGACGGCCTAGGAACGGTGGGTTAACTGCCTCGTTCAGGGGCAGAACGATAGATTTGTACCTTGTCAGCTCAGGGATTCAATCTTGCAACCTTACGGTTAACTAGTCCAACGCTCTAACCACCTGCCTCTCATTGCACTCCACGAGGAGCCTGCCTGTTACGCGAATGCAGTAAGAAGCCAAGGTAAGTTGCTAGCTAGCATTAAACGTATCTTATAAAAAACAATCAATCATAATCACTAGTTAAACTAGTAATATCATCAACCATGTGTATCTAGCGTGTCCTGCGTTGCATATAATCGATGCGGTGCGCATTTGCGAAAAAGGACTGTCGTTGCTCCAATGTGTACCTAAACATAAACATCAATGCCTTTCTTAAAATCAATACACAAGTATATATTTTTAAACCTGCATATTTAGTTCATATTGCCTGCTAACATGAATTTCTTTGTGTCACTTCTCTTGCAACAGAGTCAGGGTATATGCAGCAGTCGCCTGGCTCGTTGCGAACTGTGTGAAGACTATTTCTTCCTAACAAAGACAGCCAACTTCGCCAAACGGGGGATGATTTAACAAAAGCGCATTTGCGAAAAAAGCACAATCGTTGCACGACTGTACCTAACCATAAACATCAATACCTTTCTTAAAATCAATACACAGAAGTATATATTTTTAAACCTGCATATTTATCTAAAAGAAATCCAGGTTAGCAGGCAATATTAACCAGGTGAAATTGTGTCACTTTTCTTGCGTTCATTGCACGCAGAGTCAGTGTATATGCAACAGTTTGGGCCGCCTAATTTGCCAGAATTTTACGTAATTATGACATAACATTGAAGGATGTGCAATGTAACAGGAATATTTAGACTTATAGATGCCACCCGTTAGATAAAGTACGGAACGGTTGCGTATTTCACTGAAAGAATAAACGTTTTGTTTTCGAGACGATAGGTCATTAATATGGTCGAATCCGGAAACTAAGGCTCGTATTTCTGTGTGTTATGTTATAATTAAGTCTATGATTTGATAGAGCAGTCTGACTGAGCGATGGTAGGCACCAGCAGGCTCGTAAGCATTCATTCAAACAGCACTTTTGTGCGTTTTGCCAGCAGCTCTTCGCAATGCTTCAAGCATTGCGCTGTTTATGACTTCAAGCCTATCAACTCCCGAGATTAGGCTGGTGTAACCGATGTGAAATGGCTAGCTAGTTAGCGGGGTGCGCGCTAATAGCGTTTCAAACGTCACTCGCTCTGAGACTTGGAGTAGTTGTTCCCCTTGCTCTGCATGGGTAACGCTGCTTCGAGGGTGGCTGTTGTCGATGTGTTCCTGGTTCGAGCCCAGGTAGCGGTGAGGAGAGGGATGGAAGCTATACTGTTACACTGGCATTACTAAAGTGCCTATAAGAACATCCAATAGTCAAAGGTATATGAAATACAAATCAGAGAGAGAAATAGTCCTATAATTCCTATAATAACTACAACCTAAAACTTCTTACCTGGGAATATTGAAGACTCATGTTAAAAGGAACCACCAGCTTTCATATGTTCTCTTGTTCTGAGCAAGGAACTTAAACGTTAGCTTTCTTACATTTGGCACTTTTACTTTCTTCTCCAACACTTTGTTTTTGCATTATTTAAACCAAATTAAACATGTTTCAATATTAATTTGAGGCTAAATTGATTTTGTGTTAAAATAAGTGTTCATTCAGTATTGTTGTAATTTCATTATTACAAAAAAAATAAAAATGAAAAATAATAACTAAAATTGACCGATTAATCGGTATCGGCTTTTTTTGGTACTCCAATAAATCGGTATCGGCATTCATCAAAATCATCAAATTGGTCGACCTCTAATCGACCCCCCCCCCCCCCCCCCCCCCATGTCACAATACCCCCCACTGTTCAGGTGAGTGTGGATGAATGAATGGTGGCTATTTCAGGGCACATGGCAGCGCTCATTTCAATTCACCCCTCTCTATCCCCTCTAGGCAAACAGGCCTCATCCACCACGCTCAGTCAGTCAATGAAAGGGGCCATTTGCTGAGTGAGGGTGGGGCAAAGAGATCATTAAAACATAGGCTGAGAACGGCATCAGTTCATAACTGTTAGACTACTGTATATGGCTAGCTGGCTACAACCTCGTACAGTGTGCAAAAAGGACAATATCGTCTCCACACTGGCTATGAAAGAGATCCACTGACAAGGCAACTGCACAAGTACATTCGGGTGAGGAGGCCCCGTATTCAAAAAGCGTCTTGGAGTAGGAGTGCTGATCTAGGATCAGTTTTTCCCTTTTAGATGATAACGAATAAGATTACATGGATAGGGAGGACCTAATCCTAGATCAGGACTCCTAGTCTGAGACGCTTTATGACTACAGGCCCTGGACCCTTTGTGCTCGGGAGACTAAATCGAGAGGAACTTACTCCAGGCCAAGGGTGTGTTCATTAGGGCATACCGTAGACATGTTCTGATGCTACCCAACAGTTTAGAGCCTAATGAACATGACCTTGCTTTGATTCAACACCATACAGTATATCAAGAACGGGGAAAAACGCACAAATGACATACGGCCTAGATGTAAATCAACAAAATGCGTACAACGTAGCAGAGTTCCAATCCAGATACATTTCTTTGTACCATTAAAGAAAGCTAGAACAAAACACTTCCTGCAATAGGCGGATAATGGGAAGGATGGGGGAGTGGGAGAGAGGACGACAGATGATGGGGGAGGGAATAGACAATTAGAATATGAGTAGGGGGAAGGTCAGACTGACAAAACAGCATCAGTCAAGCGCGACTGACAGCCGGCGAGGAAAAGAGGAGAACAGAGAGAGTAGATGACACAGAGTGACCCTGGCATACACAGTTATATGAGTGAGAGAGAGAGTGAGAGTGAGAGTGAAAGAAAGATATGAAGGGAGGAAGAAAGCAAGACAGGGGGCGATGGGAAAAGAAAGAACGAAAGAGAAAAGGAGAGAGAGAGGAGCTGACCAGATGATATGTTCCCACACAGAGGCAGCAGCTAGAAGTCAGCTGGTGTTTTCAGCAGTCAGCAGGTGTTTGCAGCAGGCAGCAGGTTTCTCCATAGTAACAGCAACAGCCCCATACCTACCAACAGCCCTACCCCCATAGCAGCCACCTAAGTATGCAAATACGGTGCCTTCAGAAAGTATTCACACCACTGGACCTTTCCCACATTTTGCCGTGTTACAGCCTGAATTTAAAATGTATTAAATTAGATTGTGTCACTAATCTATACAAAATACCCAATAATATTCAACATGTAATTATGTTATTAGATGTGTTTACACATTCATTTAAAAAAATCTATAGAGAGTCAATTTATTTTTGTATTTTATATTTATTTCACCTTTATTTAACCAGGTAGGCCAGTTGAGAACAAGTTCTCATTTACAACTGCGACCTGGCCAAGATGAAGTAAAGCAGTTCGACACATACAACAACACAGAGTTACACATGGAATAAACAAACATACAGTCAATAATACAGTAGAAAAAGTCTACATACAGTGTGTTCAAATGAGGTTGGATAAGTAATGTAAGGCAATAAATAGGCCATGGTGGCAAAGTAATTACAATATAGCAATTAAACACTGGAATGGTAGAATGTGCAGAAGATGAATGTGCAAGTAGAGATACTGGGGTGTAAAGGAGCAAGATAAATAAATAAATAAATACAGTATTACATTTACATTTAAGTCATTTAGCAGACGCTCTTATCCAGAGCGACTTACAAATTGGTGCATTCACCTTATGATATCCAGTGGAACAACCACTTTACAATAGTGCATCTAACTCTTTTAAGGGGGGGGGGGGGGTTAGAAGGATTACTTTATCCTATCCTAGGTATTCCTTAAAGAGGTGGGGTTTCAGGTGTCTCCGGAAGGTGGTGATTGACTCCGCTGACCTGGCGTCGTGAGGGAGTTTGTTCCACCATTGGGGTGCCAGAGCAGCGAACAGTTTTGACTGGGCTGAGTGGGAACTGTACTTCCTCAGAGGTAGGGAGGCGAGCAGGCCAGAGGTGGATGAACAGTATGGGATGAGGTAGTTGGATGGGCAATTCACAGGTGCAGTGATCTGTGAGCTGCTCTGACACCTGGTGCTTAAAGCTAGTGAGGGAGATATAAGTCTCCAGCTTCATTGATTTTTGCAGTTCGTTCCAGTCATTGGCAGAGAACTGGAAGGAAAGGCGGCCAAAGGAAGAATTGGCTTTGGGGGTGACCAGTGAGATATACCTGCTGGAGCGCGTGCTGTAATGGTACTCAATCAATAAGTACTCAATCATTTTGTTATGGCAAGCCTAAAAAAGTTCAGGGGTAAACATTTTCTTAACAAGTCACATAATAAGTTGCATGGACTCATTCTGTGTGCAATAGAGTTTAAAGTTATTTTTAAATTACTACTCCATCTCTGTACCCCACACATACAATTATCGGTAAGGTCCCTAAGTGAAGCAGTGAATTTCAAGCACAGATTCAACCACAAAGACAGGAGGAGAGGATTTCATATGGATCGCAAAAAATGGCACCTATTGGTAGATGGGTATTATTAGTTAATAGCCATTATTAATTTTACAATTTGGATGGTGTATCAATACACCCAGTCACTACAAAGCTACAGGCGTCCTTCCTAACTCAGTTGCTTGAGATGAAGGAAACCGCGCAGGGATTTCACCATGGAGGCCAATGATGATTTTAAAGAGTTTAAAGGCCTGTGATAACTGAGAATGGATCAACAACATTGTAGTTACTCCACAATACGAACCTAATTGACAGAGTGTGACGTAGAAGTCGGTCACTGGCCGCGGGCAGCATTTGGTACTTTAACGCACGCACACATTCATCACTCCTCCCCGCTCCGTTATCAGATAAGTTAACAATGTGGGTCGACACACAAGTAAGTTAACTTCTCCATCTAAGTACATACATTTCACACTTACGTCAATAACCGGTTATGGGATGAAGAAATACACAGACAAGTGTTTATATTTAATATAAGTTATATTTATTATACTTATCGATGTTGTGGATGAGCGTTTTGTTTGTTTGTTCTGTTCCTCTCTCCATCTCTGTAGCTTCCGGGTATGTTGGATAAGGACCCGAGCTAAGGGAATTGGGCTGACTTTGTAGTGCCTGTCCCAAATGGTTCATTAATGTAAATGGGCATATTGAAAGACTCCATGTCAGTAGTGATGTAATTTTGTAAATGTTATATTGGGATATTGTTTCATAAAAAAACGTGTTGCAATGTATATACTTTAGTATGTTTAGTTAAATGGAAAATGTAGGTTAGAATAGGCAATTGCTTAATTAATTCGTGTTAATTGTTCTGAGGGGAGGGACTAGCCATACAAAAAGGAGCCTCTCTTTCAGTTCATGGGAGAGGCATTTTGGATTGAGCTGTGGATGGGGCAGCATTGTTTTTAAGCTGTCCCATAAGGTATACGTTTGACGGCAAAACTGTTGTTTCTGTTCCGGAATCACTATGTAAATAAACACCTTTGCACAGAAGAACTTTTGCGGCTCCGCCATCTTTTTATTTTGATAGTTTTCCAGTTTAGCCTTCTGGCCTACTCTACGTGACATATGGTGGCAGCGGTGGGATGGCGCACCGCAAATCAGTGAATTCCAACAAGAGAGGTAAAGGAATGCGTACAGGATTGCATTCGCAGCAGCAGCATCAACTGTCAGAAAAAGGTACCTGAAGTTGAACCGGGGTGGAATACCATGGAATCGTCTGGTGAAGAAGAGGTCAAGTATGAGAAACCAGGAGCCCGACCAAGGGGCCAAACACAACCAGAACCGTTTGAGCTACCGGTTGAACCAGCAGATACAGCCATAAAAGACCAGCTGACTGAAGGAGCAGTTGGGGGACCAGAACCACACCCAACCATGGTAGCCCTTTTCCAGCAACTTTTCACCTGCCTTGAGAGCAGGGACGAAGACCTCCAGCAGGAGTTGCGGGGCCTACGCCAATCTATCCTCACAGCTCCTCATCAAGCGGAACTCGTCAGTGAGAGCCCAAGATTGGGTCTGCCAACACCAGGACGACAAAGGCTCGACGCAGCAGGGACTTCAACTCCACTGCAGGCTCCCCAAGCAGTAATGAGGCCAGCCCCAGGAGACCAGTCCAGCAGTGTTAACGTCCATCTTCCAGCATTCCTGAGGAAGGAGCCAAAGATGCCCTCATACCAGCAGGGGGAGGACATTAAAAACAACCTGCTGAGGAAAGAAAGAAGCCTGTACGGAATGTATCCCTGTTTGCGTCATTGCACTAAAGTAATACATTACATTTTACATTTTAGTCATTTAGCAGACGCTCTTATCCAGAGCGACTTACAGTAGAGTGCATACATTTTATTACATTATTACATTTTACATTTTTATTACATACTGAGACAAGGATATCCCTACCGGCCAAACCCTCCCTAACCCGGACGACGCTATGCCAATTGTGCGTCGCCCCACGGACCTCCCGGTTGCGGCCGGCTGCGACAGAGCCTGGGTGCGAACCCAGAGACTCTGGTGGCGCAGCCACTGCAAATATGTGGCGAAGAAATGAATAAAAGCGCTATGTTTGAGGCAAATCTCTTCATATTATCAAGATTGGTGCTGGCTGCATCATGTTTTAGGTATGCTAGGGAGTTTTTGGGGATAAAATAAATGAAAAAAAGAGCTAAACACAGGCAAAATCCTAGAGGAAAACCAGGTTCAGTCTGCTTTCCAACAGACACTGGGAGACGATTTCACAATTTCAGTATGACAATAACCTAAAACACAATGCCAAATATACACTGGAGTTGCTTACCAAGATGACATTGAATGTTTTGACTTAAATCTACTTGAAAATGGCTGTCTAGAAAGCAACCAACTTGACAACTTTAAGAATAATGGTCAAATATTGTACAACCCAGGTATTCAAGCTGTTAGCAGCTTACCCAGAAAGACTCGGAGTCTACAACCCACACAAGTGGCTCAGGTAGTGCAGTTCATCCAGGATGGCACATCAATGCGAACTGTGGCAAAAAGGTTTGCTGTGTCTGTCAGCGTAGTGTCCAGAGCATGCAGGCGCTACCAGGAGACAGGCCAGTACATCAGGAGACGTGGAGGAGGCCGTAGGAGGGCAACAACCCAGCAGCAGGACCGGTACCTCCGCCACAGTTCGCATTGATGTGCCATCCTGGATGAACTGCACTACCTGAGCCACTTGTGTGGGTTGTAGACTCCGTCTCATGCTACCACTAGAGTGAGAGCACCGCCAGCATTCAAAAGTGACCAAAACATCAGCCAGGAAGCATAGGAACTGAGAAGTGGTCTGTGGTCACCACCTGCAGAATCACTCCTGTTTTGGGGGGTGTCTTGCTAATTGCCTATAATTTCCACCTGTTGTCTATTCCATTTGCTCAACAGCATGTGACATTTATTGTCAATCAGTGTTGCTTCCTAAGTGGACAGTTTGATTTCACAGAAGTGTGATTGACTTGGAGTTACATTGTGTTGTTTAAGTGTTCCCTTTATTTTTTTGAGCAGTGTATTTATATGTACATATTCTTATTAATTCCTTTACACTTGTGTGTGTATAAGGTAGTGGTTGTGAAATTGTTAGATATTACTGCATGGTCGAAACTAGAAGCACAAGCATTTTGCTACATTCGCATTAAAATGTGACCAATAAAATTTGATTTGATCCATCTTGTGATCTTGCTCGATTTGATTGTTGACAGCAAACGCTGTGCCACTGAGCCATTACATAAGTCTGCTAAATGGCATATATTATATAATTCATTTCCGTTGTGCATGGTCCTTGGAAATGCTAATTACTACGGAAATGTATGATGCAGGAATAAATAGGCATTTATGTATGATGATAACCACTAGCTCTGCAACCATAAACGCTCTGATATCAGAAGGTTTATCACTAATATCATTGAGTAATGAGTAACATATCGTTTCCAGGCTCACAACAACAATCAGTTTGTTCATCGCTGGCAAATATCATTGCCGGGTTTGATTTTCATATTGGGCAATCATCGTCAAGCCAATTAGACAGAGAAAGAGACTATTCACGAGGGTAAAGAGACTATTCACGAGGGTAAAAAAAAAGAGTCACACACGCAGTCACCCAGCACAGAAATAACCCATTCATGTGTTAAAAGTCCTCAATGTCCTTGCAGAGTAACACTAGCTTGGCAGCTAGCATATCAGCTATCAGCTCAATAATAACGCTGCTCTGTGTTTACATTCGTACTAGTCGGTCTCTCTTTTACTAGCTATCCTAGTATGTCAGGATCACTGTCTAACCGTGGTGTCCGTAGTAGACATCTTGTGCGTAACACACACACACACCTATTAGGGAACATAGAGCACAGTGGGTATACTGCTGTCCAATCCACACCTGACCCGCGCACACAGGCTCAGCGTCTCCCTAAAGGCCGACAGACGGCACAGACTGGCACCACAGCACAGACCCCAGAACAGCTGGGAATGTCATCATTCATCCCAGCTGCTCCAGCCGGCCTCTGACCTCTTGACCTCTGACAGCTGGCTGGGAATTGGTTACTGGTAACTGGCACATTGCAAACCCGTACACGGGCACGTGCACATGCCAAACGCACAGTCTTGTTTTGTTAGGCCACCTGACTCTAGCAACTGTCGGTAGTCTGTCTGTCCGTCAGCAGTGCCACCTCCGGCCTTCCGACAATTCTCTGGCATTCCTGTAATATTCAGGAATGCCAGCCTGTCCCTGAAGGGAGCGCAACACCCCATCCCCCCACAACATTCACATGGAATTTGGGACGTACCCATATATACACGCAAACAACTACACTAGATCATTTTCAGCTCCCGAGGGCTTACTCTCCATCTTCAAGAGTCAGATTCCCTCACCACCAACAGGGATGGTTAGCTTTTAAAGGACAGACGCAGACACACACCACACAGTCAAAGTCACACACACAGTACACGCGCAAACACACCCTTTGAAAGTGCACAATACGTGTTTTTTTATCATCGCCGTGGAGACTGTAGCAACAATGGCATCCTGCCTGTCAGTAGTATATGGTCTATAGTGACACACTTCACCCCAAACCTCCCCGAGTTAAGAGTTTTTTTATAACGTAGGTACAGATCTAGGATCACCTTCCCCTCCCCAATCCTAACCTTATCCATTAGTGGGGGAAATGCTAAACTGACCCAAGATCAGCATCTAGATGCAACTTCACCCTGCATCCTATATACCCTTAGAGGAAGCTGGAGTATGGGTTGGTTGGTGTAAATTACAGGCCACCGTCCCACTTATAAACACCAAAACACACTCCAACTAATTAGCTGGCCTAGACAAAACACACAACGAGTGCTTCTTACCAAACAAAATAGCTGCTGTGTAGATTCAGTGTGTGCAGTCACATGCACTGGAGCACACCCCACACACACACACTGAGTGACAGGGCAGAGGGGGGCTGGTAGCGTAGGTTTGGTTAACTATAAAAAGGTCCACTTCAGATGGCTGCTTGCGTGTGTGTGTGTGTGTGTGTGTGTGTGAAACGCTCTGCAAGTCTACCCTCATTCCCACAGTGAAAGCGTCTCATCCTCAAGGAATGGGTATAGGTCTCAAAATACACTGACATGGCACATGACTAGCCTGCCCCCTCACCCCGATTTGCCACAGTTTCCTACCTACTATTTTCCCCCATCCGACTGCTGTGTTTGTCTCTTTACTTAGTTAGGAATGTAGATGTAGGCTATAGGTTGTAGAAGGAAGAAAGTAAAAAAGTGTTTTGGGGTAGGATTCCATGTTGCTCCTGGACAAAATGTGCTTGGTAGACCGCAGCACTGCCGCTGAGCCACACTGCTTTCCTACCTACTCTGATATCTCTCGGCTCTTGGGGACCCAGAGGGGCGCACGGTTTTGTTCTAGTCCGGCACTAAGACACCTGATTCGACTTATCAAAGGCTCAATGATTAGTTGGGTTGGTTGTGTTCGTGCGGGGCGAGAACAAAAAACGTGCACCCCTCTGGGTCCCCCTCGGTGACCATTATTGGGAGACAGACACACACACACACACACACACACACACACACCGCTATGGAGGGAAGACAGTGTGACAGCCAGGAGACACGAGAGAGCAAGTTCTCCACAGTGGTGGTGACAAGGACAAGACAACGCAGGACACAAACTCTGAGCATGCGTGACAAATCACTTTCCAACACCACTTCTCCACTTCCCGGAACAGGCCCGTGCAGGGGAGAAAACTCGTTCCCTACACCCCTCAGGCAGCCACACAGAGACTACGTCCCAAATAGCACCCTATTCCCTACACAGTAGCACTACTTTTGACCAGGGCTATGTAGGGAATGGGGTGAAATAAGGGACAAGCAGCCCCCCCAACTCCCGTCTGTCCTCGGTCTTTCCTGCGTCTCCTCTTCAACTTACAGAAGAAGAAAAAAAACAGGCACGGAGCAAGAGCATTGAAATAGAACAGCAGAACATTGACTTGAATGGGAACGGCCATTCTAGTAATTCTATTTCTATGAGCAAGAGCCTCTCTTCACTGTGGAGATTCTGTCAGAAGAGCCATGGTACATCAAGTGTCCATGACTGGTTCCAATGGCTCACTGAGTTAGAGCATGGTACTGGCAACACCAGGGTAGTGGGTTCCATCTTCTAAAATGTCCATATAATTACACAACTACAGGGGTCAGAAAGACTCTACCGAAATAATTGGAATGAGAGCCAATGTACTGGCTAGCCTGGTAGTTCCAGATTGGTTTGTGCCGTCTTGCCAAGTCCTATTGTCATCAACTAACATCTACGACCACCTAGCTATGTAGTGGTGGCTGGTAACTGACTAAACAGCAGGCTAAAGGAAGGGGTTAAAAGTGTCTCTTACCTCTGGTGTGTCTCTCCCTTCCTCCCACTCAGGTCAGAGGTCAAATGAAGCCAACGCAAAAGTCAGGACCAAGCTTTTATGTCCTGGAGAGGAAAGAATAGGAGAAGAAGAAAAAAGATCAGATTTGATTCGCCATCTATTTTTGTTTTTAAAGTGGAGACAAAAAAAGACGGCTGAAATTCAGCTCAGCAAGGGCCATTACCGAGTGACAAATGGGACCTATGGATTGATGACACTTGTTCTCATAGTGCTGTACACAGACAGAGAGAGATCAATCTCACCGTCACAGGGAGTAGCTTCAGATGCTGGGTGTGGAGAACTCTTAGACACACTGGGCCGAGCAAATTGAATCAAGCTAAGAAACTAACACAAGTACTGTGGCCGGGTAGCTTGTGACAAACATACACACATGAAATGAGGAGCAACGCACTTCCACGGGTAGATATTCACAGAGTCACAGACCTTAGCTAATCAAAATCCCAACTCGCGTTACGATTCACCAGGCTAGTCACGTATGCCGATTCAGACAAATCACAAGCGAGTATGTCTCATGTCCAGAAGGAATGCCGACTCTTACATTAAACATGATTCACATGATTCAAATTAATCCCCCCAACTCCCTCCCGAGGATTAGGCTCATGTTAAAAAAAAATAAAAAAAATAAAAAGCTCACCCGTGGCCCGGCTGGTCAACCTCTGGCACACG
Source organism: Salvelinus fontinalis (assembly GCF_029448725.1). NCBI lineage: Eukaryota > Metazoa > Chordata > Actinopteri > Salmoniformes > Salmonidae > Salvelinus > Salvelinus fontinalis. The sequence continues at coordinate 18,290,435 of NC_074705.1, forward strand.
TCTACAGCGTTGGGATATGTTTGAATTTGGCCTACTGCCCTTTGACACAATCTTTCCCCACGGTCTTCCTCTATCTGTTCAGTAAAGTGCCCCAAAAAATATCAGTGAAAAGTTGGGACACACCTATTCATTCAACGTTTATTTTTACTATTTTTTACATTCCAGTATAATAGTGAAGACATCAAAGCTATGAATAACACATATGGAATCATGTAGTAACCAAAAGAAGTGTTAAACAAATCAAAATATATTTGTAGCCACTCTTTGCCTTCATGACAATTTTGCACACACTTGGCATTCTCTCAACCAGCTTAATGAGGTAGTCACCTGGAATGCATTTCAATTAACAGGTGTGCCTTGTTAAAAGTCAATTTGTGTAATTTCTTTCCTTCTTAATGCGTTTGAGCCAATCAGTTGTGTTGTGACATGGTAGGGGTGGTATACAGAAAATAGCCCTATTTGGTAGAAGACCAAGTCCATATTATGGCAAATAACCAAAACAGAAATGACAGTCCATTACTTTAAGACATGAAGGTCAGTCGATGTGGAAAATGTCAAGAACTTTGAAAGTTTCTTCAAGTGCAGTCGCAATACCCATCAAGCGCTGATGAAAGTGGCACTCATGAGGACTGCCACAGGAAAGGAAGACCCAGAGTTACCTCTGCTGCAGAAGATAAGTTCATTAGAGTAACTGCACCTCAGATTGCAGCCCAAATAAATGCTGATGAGTCCAAATTTTAGATTTTTGATTCCATCAACCATGTCTTTGTAAGACACAGAGTAGGTGAACGGATGATCTCTGCATGTGTGGTTCCCACCGTGAAGCATGGAGGTGGAGGTGTGATGGTGCTTTACTGGTGACACTGTCTGATATATTTAGAATTCAAGGCACACTTAACCAGCATGGCTACCACAGGATTCTGCAGAGATACGCCATCCCATCTGGTTCGCGCTTATTGGGACTATCATTCGTTTTTCAACAGGACAATGACCCAACACACCTCCAGGCTATGAAAGGGCTATTTGACCAAGAAGGAGAGTGATGGAGTGCTGCATCAGATGGCCTGGCTTCCACAATCACCTGACCTCAACCCAATTGAAATGGTTTGGGATGAGTTGGACCACAGAGTGAAGGAAAAGCAGCCAACAAGTGCTCAGCATGTTTGGGAACTCCTTCAAGACTGTTGGAAAAGCATTCCAGGTGAAGCTGGTTGAGAGAATGCCAAGAGTGTGCAAAGTCCGTGGGGCGACGCACAATTGGCATAGCGTCGTCCGGGTTAGGGAGGGTTTGGCCGGTAGGGATATCCTTGTCTCATCGCGCTCCAGCGACTCTTGTGGCGGGCCGGGCGCAGTGCACGCTAACCAAGGGGGCCAGGTACACGGTGTTTCCTCCGACACATTGGTGCGGCTGGCTTCCGGGTTGGGGGCGCGCTGTGTTAAGAAGCAGTGCGGCTTGGTTGGGTTGTGCTTCGGAGGACGCATGGCTTTCAACCTTCGTCTCTCCCGAGCCCGTACGGGAGTTGTAGCGATGAGACAAGATAGTAATTACTAGCGATTGGATACCACGAAAATTGGGGAGAAAATGGGATAAAAAAAAAATTTAAAATTAAAAAAAAAGAGTGTGCAAAGCTGTCAAGGCAAAGGGTGGCTACTTTGAAGAATCTCAAATAAACAAATCAATCTAACACTTTTTTGGTTACTACATGATTCCATATGTGTTGTTTCCTAGTTTTGATGTCTTCACTATTATTCTACAATGTAGAAAATAATAATAAAGAAACACCCTTGAATTCGTAGGTTTGCCCAAACTTTTCACTGGTACTATACATCTCTATATCTCTGGTGTGAAAAATGCTGACTCGTTGTGTGGTGAACATGGCTACACAGTACGTGTTTGTTTGCCTCGGAGTACACACACTCCAGCCTTCGTTATCCCAGTCGGCCTCAGCTGTCCCTTTGTAGAACTGTGCAGACGGACTGTCCACACAAAGTATGTGGCTGCACTCAAAACACAGGGGGGGGGGGGGGGGGGGGGGGGGGTTCTTTCATTTCACACACACACACACACACACAGTTAGCATCTGTTTCTAATATTACCACTCAGCTTGACTTAGTGAGTGATCAAGCCTTCCCTATGTGATATCTGCCCAGCAATTATGCCTGTCAGTCAACACTGACATTGTAATGGAGGTGACATGTGGGTTTGAACAGCTGTATGTGCTGCAGTAGCAGCAGTGATGCCCAAAGTGGATGCCACTTCTCTCTCGGCACACTGGAAGTAAACAAGTGTGACATCATTGTCCCAGGTGCGAGAGAGGGAGGATGTGTGCATAGGGGGTGGACATTTCTCCCAGGATCCAAAACAGCAGGATCTTTACTGTCAATCTCTTACACTGGGTGGATTCTAAGTGCAGGAGTTGCGTTTCAAGGGCCAAAGCCAAGGTTGGAGAATCAAGTCCTCGAATTTGGGAGAGGGTTTACAAAATCCTGAAAAACACAAACTACCAGTATTTATCCCCTACAGCCACTAAAGCTGCACCTTTTGTCTCTGTTGATTTCCATTGAGACAAGTGTTGATGTTGGTGTAGGCTTCTGCGCTCTGCCGAAAATACCCTACATTTAGTTAACACTGCTTCCTGTACTGTATATTCAAATCTCCCTAGGATACAGGTGTCCTTCTCCCACACATACTTCCTGCTCTGGCCTAATCCCACATTTCCTGTCTGAGCAGGAAGTGGGAAAGAGGGCACTTTGCAGAGGTGATGTCAGAGGATAATAAAAACAAGTATTGTTATAGAGAGGAAACAGAGATCAACAGACTGTGTACAGTAATGGACATTATCCTTTTTACGCTGCTGCTACTCTCTGTTTATCATACATGCATAGTCATTTAACTATACATTCGTGTAAAAACTACCTCAATTGGGACGACCAACCAGTGCTCCCACACATTGACTAACCGGGCTATCTGCATTGTGTCCCGCCACCCCCTCTTTTACGCTACTCTCTGTTCATCATATATACATAGGCGGAAATCCCAGGGGGGACGGGGGGGACACGACCCCCCCATCCTGGGGAAAATATGATTTGTCCCCCCCAATATATCACTGTAAACATAACTATGTAATTTCAATAATATTAATAATACGCAATGAAAGCACTTGTACTGATTATAGACACTTAATAGCGCGTTTTTAAATTTCACAAGATTGCGACCCCCCCGCCCTTTGCCTCACAATGGTTTGATCCACTGCCAGTTCTTTAGCTGGCAAGGTAATAGAGGGCTCGTATCTACTGTCCGAAAGGCACTCAATGTACGTAACTGACGTGAGGTAATCCAGTCAATCGCGCCTTAGCAATGTATATATTTTTTTCATGTTGCAGGGTTCACACACTAGCTGAATTTGCAGAGCTAGCGCGCAAACTAAAGCAAACATTAACTATCAAGCTAGCTAGTACCTATTCCATTTATGTGGCGTCGTCAAAGATGAAATATTTGCTATCGTCAGTTTATTCCAAGATTAGCATGCAGCTGTAGTGCTTCAAAGTCCCTGTGATAAGGTTAGCAATAAACTGAAGTCCAAACTGAACAAAACTACACTCTCTTATACCATTGTCTTAAATATATTTAATGGTCTCGTTGCAAAAGCTAAATTGTCGCTAGTGAATTTTTTATTTTTTTCACCTTTAACCAGGTAGCAAAGATTATAGCAAACACCACAGAAATGGAATTGGTGCTCGCTAGCTTTGCAAATTCAGCTATTGTTGGAAGCCTGCCAATATGAAACAAACTATGTTAAAATTTCAAAACGTTGCAGCATGTGTTGTGTAAATGTGTGTGTGCAGCTAGACCGGTCAGCCAGCCAGCCAGGTAGAAAAATGTCAGAAAAAAGTAAAAAGACGGACATCAGAGTATTTTTCAGTACACCAAAACGCAAAGTAAGAACTCTAGTAGCCTAATATCTCAAAGACCAGTTGATAAAATGTTCATAAGAAAGAAGTGAAATGCTAATGGGAATATTTCACAATGATGTCATTAGGCAGAGCAGGCAACAGATGGCACACAGACAGCAGAGCTGGGGACAGATATGCAGGGACAGACTGGCAGAGACAGGGAGTCTCAGGTAAGTTTGTTGAGTCTTTGTTTGGCAACATTATGAAAGGTTCTCAATTTTTTTGATTTGTAAAATAGGGACATAATTGGAAAATGCCATGGATACCCCCACTCTCAATTTAAACTGGTGACTGAACCAAGATTTGTTTAAGGCAATGGTATTGCTGTTGTGATTAATTGTGTAGTTTTGGGTACCGGTAGTTAGGAATACAGCAAACACCTTATTTCTTTTCTAGGAGACAGACTGAGAGTCAGTGAGGGTGGTGAAAGGGAAAGAGCCAAGGAGAGAGACTTGAGGACAGTGTCACAGCCACGGCAGGACCAGGTGTCACCCTTGTTGCCAGCAGCACCAGTATAGGGGACAGTGGCACAGCATCGTCCAGTTACCTCAGTGATGACACAAAACCATATCAGCCACACCCACAATTTATAGAACCGCAAACTCTTGCAAACGTTTCAAGAGAGAGGAACACTGCACTGATAAGGAACATTGCTATAACTATTATTATTAGTAGTATTATAATGATTTAAACAAGTTGGGACAACCCTTCAGTTAACTACTGTACCTAACAATTATCCAGTAGTAGTGATTATGGTCCCTCAATATACATTTAACATATTACAACATAGTCTATGTGTTACAGCACTACTTTTGGTGTCCCCCTCAGGAATTGCTCCTGAGAAAATTTCATGTAATTGTCCCCTCCAAGGTTGATATCAGATTTTCGCCCCTGCATATATGCATAGTCACTTCAACCATATCTACATGTACATACTACCTCAAATCAGCCTGACTAACCGGTGTCTGTATGTAGCCTCGCTACTGTATATAGCCTGTCTTTTTACTGTTGTTTTATTTCTTTACTTGCCTATTGTTCATCTAACACCTTTTTTGAACTATTGGTTAGAGCCTGTAAGTAAGCATTTCACTGTAAGGTCTACCTACACCTGTTGTATTCAGCGCACGTGACAAATAAACTTCGATTTGATTTGAGGCAAAAACATTTGGGAGTATATGTGCATGTGCACATGAGTGCGATCCAAACGGTGACCTCCGCCACACAGATCACATTGCATTCACAGTAGTTAGGGCATCCGTCACACTGCCTCATGCGTACTCTAACTAATGCTCCGTTTACATCGTGATGTATTTAATTACAGAGTCTTGCCCCGCTTGTGAACGGACAACTGTACTGTTTAACGCAAGATGGAGGAGAGCCTGTCTCTCGTCAGAGATCACATTTATTTTGGAAGATTGCAAAATATGACCTTTTCAATCAGGACAGGATAAATACGCGGAACAATAATAAAACGCAACAATTGCAAAGTTTTTACCGAGTTACAGTTAAGGCTGTGGCAGTCAAGACATTTCGTCAGCCGGTGATTGTCAAGCAAATAACTGTCGGTCTTATGGTAATTGACCATAATTAACAAACACAGTTAGCATCTTCTGGCTTCCACACATAGCCCACTGATGCAGACCTTTGGAACATCTACATTTTAAGTCTAATTAATCCATGTAATATAGGCTAAACCATCACAGTAAATCCATTATTTATTTTAGAAGGTCTAAAGAAACATGATATGACGAAAATGTTTTCTATTTCAGAAGAACAGAATAGCATACTCTGAGTTGTCCTTATGTTAGGTCCTGATCTGGCTATGCCAAATGGCTGTGGGCCACACTAGTTCATTTAGTAGACAAGATTTGCTCAGAATTCCGTGGCATTATTTTATACTATGAAGAATACAATTGAACATAGCTGAATAAAATATAAATAGTTTCTCCAAACGATTTAAGGGAGTGCGCACATGCGGCTATTCTGTGTTGAGCAGTTAACAAAGAAACAGGTACTTCTATATGCTTAATTTAGAGTTATTTATGTAACTTTAGTTGCGATACAAATGTTGGGCTATATGTTTTGCATGAGGCGACTAAGGATGATTTAAAAAAGGTGCTCTGCATAGTTTTTTTTGCGCAGGTTGTACACACTTCTAGTCTCTCATTCACTATTTGACAAGCACTTGATAATGCCTCGATTTCCCGGCGGCATCCCCTTTGTAGGCGTAATCCACCCTAAAAAAAATCCATGCCTTTGTTGTGCCCTTCTCCCGGAGTGCTTTGCGCTCTCCATCACGTGTTGAAGTCTTTCTTACAGACTACAAGTTTTAGACAGACGCATTGGGGACACACACGCGCGTGTCCGTTTTCAAAATTGACTGCAAATGTGATTATGCATCTAATGCTTCTAAAGGTGCATTTTTATGATGAAAATGATCTTCCCCATGCCTGAAACTCACGCGCTGCTTATATATGCCAGTTAGGCTCCATACCCCTTGTAAAGCGGATTAATGTGCTTCATTTTAAAATAAATTTTTTGGCCCCTTTAGTTGTGATACAAACCTTATTAAAATATATAGGCCTATGGGCTGGTTACATGAGGTGTGCGACTATGATTAGAAAAAGTCACCAAGAAAATGTATGTTTCTTATGCTGGGCATCATTCACAAGTGATAGGCAAATATTTTCACCCATCAGACTATTTTTGATATAATCTTGTCTTTAAATAATATGTGTGCGAAATGTGTTTTGATTTAGAACGAACCATTATCATGCACGGTCTCGAAAATGGGGCAGCGGGAAAAAAATACATCTGTGCACTTAAATAGCGGATGGAGGACCCGTTCCCGTGGTTCATTTTCATGCCAGCCAGGTAGGCTATACCCCTGTTGTAAAGATAAGCAATGTGCTTAATATTAGGAAAGTTGAGAAATAAATAGTAGGCCTAGCCTATAGAAAGCTGATAGAATCCTCTATTTAAGAGGCCATCACTGTTTTCTCCCTCAATTGCCTAATCTATAGAAATGTTGCGCAACCTGAGCTCCCATGAAGTGTTTGATTAGATTTTCGATTACATTTACATTGATGTCAGAGTGATTAGAGGGTCAAGAGTGCTGAGTACCAGGCAGTTAGCAACTTTGGTAGGCTACTAATGACCAAGCATCAGAGCTTGGAGAAGCCCAATTACCGTGACTAAACAGTCATTTGGATTTGACTGCCTTCATGACTCGTGACCGCCGGTGTGGCGGTAATATGGTCAGCGCAACAGCCCTCTTTACAGTTCATATAAGGAAATCAGACCATTTAAATAAATAAATTAGGCCCTAATATATGGATTTCACATGACTGGGAATACAGATATGCATCTGTTGGTCAGATACTTTTTTACCTTTTTTTTAAGTAGGGGCGTGGATCCGAAAACCAGTCAGTATCTGGTGTGACCACCATTTGCCTCATGCAGCGCGACATCTCATTCACATAGAGCCGAGTCAACATCAGGCTGTTGACTGCGGCCAGTGGAATGTTGTCCCACTCCTCTTCAATGGCTGTGCGAAGCTGCTAGATATGACACATGATCTGTAAACAGTAACAGGTCATGTGAACGAGGCTTAAGAGGACGAGTCTTTCAGAAGAGCAAATCACAAGTGACCATAGAGCACGAGTACTCATAACCAGGTCCATCATGCGCAACCAGAGAAATGCATGGCCATCAGAGTAGGGTGACTTTACGCTGATCTTAGGTCAGTTTTAAGACCACCCTTTTTGATCAAACCACGCGAGTTGTTTAGTTCACTCCCGAGTGCGGATAGTGTTTTCACACTGAGGGGGTAAACGCACCAGAATTCAGAAAACCTGCACCAAAAGAATTGTGTGAAAGACCCCCAGACTAGGAGTGCAAGCATCAAGCCCTCCCTGGCCATTATTCATTATGACAGAAATGGCTAAACTGATCCAAGGTCAGCACTCCTACTTAGAAGATTCATGAATATGGGCCTTGACCCTCTCCCTCCCTGTAAACGTCACTTTTGTAGCAACAGGTTCATGTTGGCTGACCCTGGACCTGTGAGTAGCCCTCTGATGGCTCAGATAACCAATAGGGATGCCAAGCTCGGCAGCTGATCTGGAACCAGGCCGCCGTACTACATTTGGCACGACAGTGTGTAATCGGGTTCACTACACAACAAACCGGGCCCCAGCCAAGAGATTAGCCCAGTGGGTCAGTCAGGGAGTTTGGACTCGGAGAGACACTCACATACACTTAACATGAGCAGGTGTTCATACGCAAACGTGGTCGCAGAAACGGAAGCAAAACGAACGTGCGATCACTGCGTGAGAGTGGTAAAACACTCTCATGTGCCTCCAGTACGAGTGACTAAAGCTGCAGGTGTTGGTTTGATACGAGTCACCATCTATTTGGAGAGGTGGGAGAGGTGCGTAAGTTGAAGTGAGATATCTACAGTAGGCTAGCCAAAGCAGTTGCAAACTTTTCCAATTACATTATTGGCCTGGTCCACCTATATTCAAAGCCCCGGGACATGTTTTCTGCAAAGGAACAGCACACGGTTGCATAACATTTCACATAACAGACATTGACCAGTAGAACTCCGTCTAAAAGTTAGGACTACAGTAGCATACCACGGTCATACTCATTAGGCACTAAATGTAAGAAAACAGACTTGTTCAATAAGAAACCCTCGTTTTTCTGATGAAAAGCCATTTGCACAGAGTTCGTTCCCTAATGAACACGGGTATTAAAGCAGCAAAGCATCACAAAGTGAAACTGCTACACAGCCAAGTGTTCCAGATGTTGACTGTGTGAAACTGGTCAAATGACTTGAGGGAAAATGATGAGAATGAGCTCAGTGTTTCCAAGCACGCTTTTCCGGATGACATCATTTACACTAAGAGCAGCACAGTTGTCCCTTTCATTCATTTCTTTCTCTCTGCTCTCCATCCGATCCAGAGGGTCATTTTCACGAGGCACCAAACTGAAGGACAAAAGATTTAAACAGGGAGGGAGGGACCACTTGGACACGTTCAATAGGAAACGCTCATTTTCCTTCTCCTTTTCAAAATGCTTTAAAACGTTTTGCGACGGTGTGTCCTACTGGAAATGACCCAGTTTCCCAACCCCTGCCTTCAGTCTTGTAACGATTGTGTTGGCAGCTTGGTAGCTGAAGGTTGAGGAAAGGTTAGCCAATAACCTCACTAGGGGCTCGATGTGTGCGTCGACCCGCCTCCCTTGGCTCGCTGTAAAATGGGCACTGTGACAGGGAGATGCTGTCTACATCCCGATTCGACAACCCTTCTCCTGAACTGTACACTTCCCTTCATGGATTTAATAAATGGTGGAATCTCCCTCCAGCCAATGCTTACACCAATCCAATGATGGGGAGTGTGCAAGTGCACACTATGGCTGAAGGGGTGGAATTTTGGGACAAAGCCGCATTTTTTCCCCTTCTTACTCGTCTCACAGGTCCAGAACATATTCAAGGAAATGTACAGTATTATATAGAGCCATGATTCCACGGAACTCCCATCCATCTCATAGCGCAGGTGAACAGCAAACGATTTATTTTATTTTTTACGAATAAAGCAGCACCTGACGGCACAAGGCCTCTACCCCACGTGATCTACTTGTCGTGTGTATTTACTGACATGTATGTGTAACTGATCGATGCAAACACACACACAATACAGGTTCATGTTTTTAAATGCATGTCAATTGTAAAGTCTTCTGTCTGTTATGTCGTTTTCGTTACGTGTCGAACCCCAGTAGGACCAGCTGTCGCCATTGGCGTCGGCGAACGGGGATCCTCATAAAATAAAAATCAATCCCATCCGTATGCGCCTTTGCCCATATCTGGAAAATGAAAGCTTTTTTCTACAACAGATGTGAAGAGAGTAATGTGTGTAATGCATCTTGCATGTTTTAAATAGGTCATATTTGCCTGGAAAGCCGTGAAGGCAAGTTGTGTATCTTTAATGGATAATGCAGGTTTTCTATTCTATACTGCCTGAGCCCAGTCTCAGCTCATAATATAGAGGCTACTATAAGAGAAACAGTGGACAAAACTACATCTTTGAACAGACAAGAGGATTTTGTCACCCACCATCTAAGATTCTGAAATCGTTTCTGTAGTTAGAAACTGATGAGATCATTCCTGAAACATTATTTTGTTGAAATATAATTTGATTCGAGAAATTAAGCTGATTGAATGCACCCAAAAATTGACAATTTTAAAAATGAATAGGATTCATTTAAATCAAAAATAAATATGAGTACCTAACATCCGATTTGGACCATAATTCTTCCCAACAATGAGTAAGACATGAGGAATCCAATAAAATGATCACTAGCCACCCACAGACCCTCCACACCCTTACAACCAGTATCAGTTCTGGTTCTAAGGCAAGTAGTATGGGGCTGCTGCTTGGAGTCCTGCTTCTTCAACCTTTGTAATGTGCTCCCTGTGAATCTGGTGAAACATTTTTGAAATGGGAAAGGGTACTACCTGAACTTGTCAATTTCCGTTGCGAAACGTTTTGCTAAAGTGTACCTTCACTTGATATCACCCATGTAGCTAATGTCTAGGTGCTATGGTAAGAGAGAGTCGCCCATACATACTCAACATAATCACACACAAAACACCAATAGACTAGAGCAGAGAGTGTCCCAAAGAAAGACAATTGCGCAATCGTTTCTCCTTGAATCACAAACACACGTCTACAAAAATGCATGTGTTCACAGTACAAAAACAGTTCCCTGAGGATTTAAAAGGAATGTGACCAAGAGAACACTCAGGGGAAACAGAGCAAACACAGCTATGGGTAGGATAAATAGCAGATGACTTCCACAGAGGGGTGAGTGGAAGAGCTAGCTTAATCTGCACCGCGAATGACCTGATACGAGAGTTCGCAGAGTCCGCGCACAGTCAAACGCAAATCCTGGCTTCTCTCTACCATTCCATATCAACACAGTCACACACACCCTGTGCTGTTCTTTCTCCTCGTCTCCCTCTCCTTCTCACGTCAATCTTGGCTTCTCCCTACCTACCCCACACATAAACACGCACGTCAGTGCTGCTGTCAGTGTTCCATGAGAACCAGCTGAACTTTGGGAGGGGAGAGCAGCGAGCACACAGGATGGGAAGGATAGTGATGTCAATCCCACCTGGTTGATGGAGACAGCCCGTTTCCATGGCAATGAAGAAAACATCACAGAGGTCATGTGAGGTCACTCAGAACAGAACTTTTCACTGGAGGGAAAGAGGACAGTCTGCACCCCAAATGGCACCCTATTCCCTACATAGGTCAATACTTCTCCCCCGGCCCCATAGAGCTCATTTGGGACACAACCAGATCGGAGAACCCAGCACAGGCTGGGCTCGAACACTTTCAACTAGACCCAATGGACCAAATCAGTGGTTCCAGGCAGAGCACAATCTAAGGCCAAAAAAAATCTACATCCACGCCATTTCACATAAAAACTGCCAATAGAAACCAATAGTATACACTGGCTCGGCTACAAATATAACTTTGTATTTTGTTTCCCGTACTGGTTAGGTGAAAGCAATACGGAAGAGCACAACCTTTAGGTTATTAGACCTATGCTATGATGGGAAAGCAGCCATAATGCTTACTTGGACTTGGCCATGGGTCAAGGCTTCATTGCCTCTTGAGCTACCGTGCCTTGAAGAATCAGTGAGGTAAAAGAGATGGGCCATAGGAGAGACCTTTTCAGTTTTGGAGTGCAGCCATTCTGTACTTCAGACCTGGATCGTACTCATTAGTGCAAACCGTAGAAAAACGTTTTGCAAAAAAACCATTTTATTATTGGACGAGTTCAGGTTTCCCCAACATCCTGTCACATGACACTAATGTCAACACTGACTGGATCACTTGAGGAGCGAGCATAGGCCATCTGCCTGTAGCTAACAGAGGGGGGCCTTTCAGGACACAGGCTAAAGCCGTCTGCATGCTTCCTATCCGAAGCGGTTTGTTCATATATGATGACGACATTTTGGTCTTCGGTAAGGGTTTTTTCAGGTGGTTGTGCACACATTTTTTACTTGAGGCAAGCTGAAGTTCAGAGCCGTCTACGCCCCTTCGTTGGTCATTGGTCAACAGTAGGGATTCTTCAATTAAGTGTTTTGTTGTCATTCAACGATAGACGACTCGTTTCAAAGCACATTTTTTCACTTGAGAAATACTGCACCAAACATCTTAGTTAGACGTAAAATTGAGCGACTAAGATCTCTGCAAAAACGTCTAAATTAATGACCGGTTCTTATTATCTTACACTGAAAAAAAATATAAATGCAATAATTTCAAAGATTTTACAGAGTTACAGTTCATAAGGAAATCAGTTATTTGAAATAAATTAGCCCCTAATCTATGGATTTCACATGACTGGGAATACAGATATGCATCTGTTGGTCACAGATAACTTAAAAATAAAATACAAAAAGTAGGGGTGTGGATCAGAAAACCAGTCAGTATCTGGTGTGACCACCATTTGCCTCATGCAGCGCAAAATCTCATTCAGAGTTGATCAGGCTGATTGTGGCCTGTGGAACATTGTCCCACTCCTCTTCAACGGCTGTGCAAAGTTGCTGGATATTGGCGGGAAATGGAACCCGCTGCCGTACACGTTGATCCAGAGCACCCCAAACATGCTCAATGGGTTACATGTCTGCTGAGTATGCAGGCCATGGAAGAACAGGTACATTTTCAGCTTCCCGGAATTGTGTACAGATCCTTGCGACGTGAGGCAGTGCATTATCATGCTGAAACATGAGGCAATGACGGCGGATGAATGGCACGGGCCTCAGGATCTCTTCACACTATCTCTGTGCATTAAAATTTCCATCGATAAAATGCAATAGTGTTCGTTGTCCATAGCTTATACCTGCCCATACCATAACCCCACCATGGAGCACTCAGTTCACAACGTTAACATCAGCGAACTGCTCACCCACACACCGTCTGCCATCTGCACAGTACAGTTGAAACCAGGATTCATCTGTGAAAAGCACACTTCTCCAGCGTGCCAGTGGACATTGAAGGTGAGCCTTTGCCCACTGAAGTCGGTTACGACGCCAAACTGCAGTCAGGTCAAGACCTTGGTGAGGACGACGAGCACACAGATGAGCTTCCCTGAGACGGTTTCTGACAGTTTGTGCAGAAATTCATAGTTTGTGCAAACCCCCAGTTCCATCAGAAGACGGATGTTGAGGTCCTGGGCTGATTACACGTGGTCTGCGTTTGTGAGGCCGGATGGATAAATTCTCTAAAACGACGTTGGAGGGGGCTTATGGTAGAGAAATTAACATTTAATTCTCTGGCAACAGCTCTGGTGGACATTCCTGCAGTCAGAATGCTAATTGCACGCTCCCTCAAAACATGAGAGATCTGTGACATTGTGTTGTGTGAAAACATTTTAGTGGACTTTTGTCCCCAGCACAAGGTGCACCTGTGTAATTATCATGCTTTTTAATCAGCTTCGTGATATGCCACACCTGTCAGGTGGATGGATTATCTTGGCAAAAGGGAAATTCTCACTAACAGGGATGTAAACAAATTTGTGCACAAAATTTAAGAAATAATCTTTTTGTGCGTATGGAAAACATCTGGGATCTTTTATTTCAGCTCATTCGGACCAGCTGAACCTAAGCGGAAGCCTTAACCAGCCACCATTGTGCTCATGCTACTGACTAATTAATAACTACCTAAGCTGCTTATAATGACACTACATAGAGAGCGAGAGGGAGGGACAGATGGTAGAGAGGGGGGGGGGGGGGAGAAAGGACTTATGGGGTAGAGAGAGCATTTCCTTTCATTGTGGGACAACACTTTGCACATCTCTCCTGTGCGGCCTGCATAGCATCACCTGAGCTCTCCTGTTAAATGAGGACCCAGATGAATTCCCCTCAACACAGGCAAGGGTGCCCTCTTTCTGCCCGTTCCAATCAGACTGAACAGAGTCTGAACACCAGCCCTCTAACAGTCTGAAAACATGATCTAGATACGGACCCACAGATGTGTGCTCCTGATCCATTTAAAACATTCAGATAAGAACCTCTGTTCATTTCTTATTGCAAAGAAATCAAACGACGCACATGTGAATTACTGTATCAATCAAACAACATTATGCAAATGAAAAACACTGATTTCCTTGTTCATTTCATGGAGTCATCTAGACTTGGATTTTGTACATTTCCGTGAACAATTGGTCAGTGAAAATCTCCTTCTCCATCTTGGTCCATAGGAGGAGACCCGGGGCAGGCAGGCAGGTGGCTGGCTGCCTTTGTTCCAAAATGGCCGTTGCAGCTGTCATCAAAGGTCAAGAAAATGCTCTATAAACACTACGGGACCTATGGAGACAGAGGCCATGTACCAGGACAGACTATAATAGGGGAAACTCACGCCTAGAAATGGTATCGCACATCCAAGCAGGGTGGGCCCTGGTTGGTATATGAGGGTGGCACTCGGTCGGGCACCACGGCGCCAGCTGCCCTTCTCAGGCTCCTACCACGCCCTCTCCCAAACCCACAACCCTGCCGAAGGCACTTGCAGCAGGGATACCTCCTTTATCAGCAGGCACCATCAGAGCCCCCCCCCCGCTAGCTCTTTATCACAGTAAGTCATGAGTATCTTTGAAGTGCCCCCGCCACCCCACACCCCCTCTGGGTGTAACAGATCCTGATTAAACCTACACCCGTCATCTCAGTGCCATTGTTGCTCTTTGTGTTTTAGCTAGTCGGCTGCCTTTTGCGCCCAGGGACATGTGGCAGGTTAGAGGGCCTTCTACACGTGCAACACCCCACTCCACCCCTAAGGGAACAGCCTTTACCCCCCCCCTGTCCCTAGTGATCATTAACCAAGCTGGGACTGCTTTTGTCATCTGATCAGCAGCTTCACTACTTTCACTGGAACACAGACACAAAAAGGCAAGAGGGAGTTAGTTATATGTGGCTTCCTTGTCCCTACTGTATAGCACCTTGTACACAGAGGCCTTTCCATTATTTTCGTATATTTGAAAGAGGTAGGTGGGATTCTTTTTTCTTAAAAAAACAGGTGGTACCTTTTTACCACTAAAAACTACTTTCACCGGGACATGAAAGGGAAGAGGGTGACAAATATGGGAGCAGACAAGGTAGAGAACATGTTTTTTTGAAACAAAAGTAGTGAATTGGAAACCCATGCAGTGGCTGTAAGCTGTGTGGATTTTGTTGTGCTCCGCAGTTTCCTCTCAGACATGCAGTCTCTCATTTTCCTCCCACTTCTCCCTCCCTGGCCTCGGGAAACAGTGGAACACTGAACTCCCTTACATCTGCCCTTAAAAAAAGGGGGGAAAAAAGATTAGAAAACTAAAATGACACCAGGCTTGCATCCCAAATGGTACCCTATCCCCCATATATTGCACTACTTTTGATCAAAGCACTATCGGCCCAGGTCAAAAGTAGTGCACTACATGGGGAATGGGGTGCCATTTGGGACACTAACCAGCTCCTCCTGGCAGATGGTTTCCCCCCCCCAATCAATGGAAAACAAACCATGATGGTGCTGTTTACGTGCACAAAGCCTGGGTTGTGTTCAGTAGGCACTAAATGGAATGGGAATGGACTACCTGGATTTTTCAAATAAGAAGCGCGTTTACATTTGTTGCACAACGTTTTGAACTAATGAACACCACCCGGGCTACATCAGCCCCAAAGAACACAAAGTGCTATGGCCATTCAAAATAATGTGGCCATACCGCTGCAAATTGCAATGCGATCCTTCATTCAATTCTTCAGAAACAAAACCACACAACATCTATTGGCGAGACTGACTGAAGATCCTGACAATCAAGCCGCCATCTCAAGTCAACCAGCCACTACCCCTAAACCAGCGGTACCATTCATTTGCAACTCACAGTGATTATCCTATTTTCCATTCATAATACATAACAATGATACAATTTAAATTCAACGTGTTTAGTGCAGGCCTGAATCATTTCATTGAATGTATACATTGTTCCCTGGACGGCAGAAAGGCCGAAATAGAACGCAACTGCACAGCTACAGCGACTGACCCATATCAGTTTGCTACTAGTTCATTTTGTCTGGTAGACATGGATCGATTTATTGTAAAAAAAAAAAAAAAAAACGTAAATCTTATGACAATGAAAATGAGGGGGAGGATCTGGAGAACAACGTGACAGCTGTGAACGAACAACCCCCGGAGAACCAGGGAAAAAATAAAAAAAATAAAAAAATAATAAAAATAAAATAAAAAATAAAAAAATCGGGAAGGTGGAGGCGGGGAAATGCAGCTAGCTAACGTAGCTCCGGTGGCTAAGAGAAGGATACGGTCGACTCAAGAAGAACACAGAAAGTTCCAAGAGAAATGGAAAGACAAGTATTTTTGTACTGCATAATGGGACTAGCTCACAGTCTTATTTTCCAGAAGGCCGTCAATTGTTTTAAACAAGCAAATTCAGAGAGTGACATTTCCAGTCACACCATGCCCACTTTGACAAAACATACCCGCCACAAAGCAACCTCAGAAACAACAAAATAGCGCAACTCAAAAGGACCGCTCAAAGAACGACAAATGGACAGATCTAGCACTGTTGCAGAGAAAACGACAGAGGCAACATATGAGATTGCTTGGATACTCGCGAGAAACAAGAAGGCCTTCACAGACGCGGAGATAGTCAAATAATGTTTTTTTGGCCTCAGACAAAATATAGTATGCTGACTTCACAAACAAGAAAGCTATTTTAAAGCGAATTAGGGGACTCTCAGACTCAACCATAACAAGACACATAGAAGACATCAGCAAGCAACTGATTACTGACATATCCGTCGCCGTGTTTTAGGTAATGTGCTTGACGAAAGCGCTGATGGAAGTTACATTGCCCAAATATGTGTTTGGGTCTGCTTCCCTCAAAACGAGTCGATCAGAGAGGAACTTTTATGTTGACTGCCCCTTAAGGGACAAACACGAGAGGATATTCTGAAAGCTCGTTACATTTTTTTTCAGATAATATTGACTGATCAAATCTGGCATCTTTGTTCACTGACGGCGCCCCAAACATGCGAGTGAAGGAGAAGGGACTCAACAATGAACATTGTGAAACAAAAACAGACTGACCAATGCACACCTGGATTGCCTCACAAGGATAGCAACAGACTATACATTTAGAATGAATTCAGTCAAGGAGCATTAGGCACATTTTCGCTCATCCAGCTACTGAACTAACCCTTAGTAAATGAAGGTAATGGGGCGGCAGGTAGCCTAGTGGTTAGAGCGTTGGGCCAGTAACCGAAAGGTTGCTAGATCAAATCCCCGAGCTGACAAGGTGAAAATATGTCGTTCTGCCCCTGAACAAGGCAGATAACCCACTGTTCCTAGGCCGTCATTGTAAATAAGAATTTGTTCTAAACTGACTTGCCTAGTTAAATAAAAATTAAATAAAAAATTAAAATAAATAATATGGGTCTTATTCATGTGGTGTGTGTATATATTTATGATGTGCTGTACATAAAAACAATTGCTTGATAATATTAGAAGAAAAAGTACAACAAATTAAAAATATGTGCGGGTTTCTGACAAAGTGGCTCCCTTACAAAAAATAGTGATTAACACAGCCCTAGACACGTGGAGATCTGTGAGGACTGTATAGGCATATAAGCAATAATTACAAAAATTCAATCTAGCCTATTGAAAGCCAAGTTCTTTCAGACCCCCAAAAGTGAACAGGAGGTAGGGGTCAACTTAAGAATGGATACATCTTTGTTGTGATTTGCAACACCTCACTTATGCAATGCCTTCCATTATTTTCCCTCTGTTCTTTTGGCATGACAGTGAAATCGCGGTCATGCCAAAAGTGAAACCACAACTCCTGCTACTTGCTGTCCTTGTAAATGTAAACAGTGTTCACTAGAAAACTATGAAACCACCTACAGCTAGTTGGTTGTCGTCATCTGGCCCACAACTGGGGTGTATTCACCAAGAACCAAACTAAAGCAAACAGGCCCAAAATGGGGAGGGACCTACCTGAATGTGTCCAATAACAAATTCTTAATTTCGTTTTCCTTGCAAAACATGTTGCACTAATGAATACACCCACATTCTGTTGGTCAATTTACTTTGGTGATAAGACTTTATTTGATTTATTTTACCAGGTGAGTTGACTGAGAACACATTCTCATTTACAGCAACGACCTGGGGAATAGTTACAGGGGAGAGGAGGGGGACGAATGAGCCAATTGTAAGCTGGGAATCATTAGGTGACCGTGATGGTATGAGGAACAGATTGGGAATTTAGCCAGGACACCAGGGTTAACACCCCTCTTACGATAAGTGCCATGAGATCTTTAGTGACCACAGAGTCAGGACACCCGTTTAACGTCCCATCCGAAAGACGGCATCCTACACAGTGGAGCGTCCCCAATCACTACCCAGGGGCATTGGGATATATATATATATTTTTTTTTAGACCTGAGGAAAGAGGGCTTCCTACTGGTCCTCCAACACCACTTCCAGCAGCATCCGGTCTCCCATCTAGGGTCCGACCAGGACAAACCCTGCTTAGCTTCAGAAGAAAGCCAGCAGTGGGATGCAGGGTGGTATGCTGCTGGCACTGCCTATAGAAAGGTTACTGCTCATTCCCCACAGAGATTAGGGCAGTTTCAGTGTTTCCGGGGCCTTGTGGAGGTACAGTAAGCTACATGAAATGCTTGCCTGAAAAATACCATATGGTCATAAAAAGTTGGACAAATAGGTGTTATAAAGTTCTCATCAGGGTCACCCAGTAGGCTTCATTTCACTAGCAATCTTACCGCGTGCCAGCAGAGCCTGTGCCTCCTCGCAAGAAGAAAGAGCTCATCAATAAGAAACCTCTAGTAGGGCTGGGAAAACAGAGTAAAAAAACACCCACCCAACAAATATTTGTTCTGATATTTTAGCAGGCATTGGCACCCTGGGTACACAATGGCATCCAGTGAGAGGCCTTGCACTCTGCTCCTCTTTGCAAAGAGGAGCAATGAACTCTATGTTCAATGAAGGGTCATTACCTTAACCGTGTGAATGTCTGTCTGAAGCTACGAGCGGGGAAACTCAGTCATACTCTCAATTCTGTGTTTGTCTTTGAACCACAGGCTCTATTTAGCCAAGAAACACGCAAATACATACATTACCAGTCAAAAGTTGACACACCTACTCATTGTAAGGTTATTTATTTTTTTACTATTTTTTACTTTGTAGAATAATGATTCCCTATGTGTTATTTCATAGTGTTGATGCCTTCACAAATATTCTAAAATGTAGAGTAGTAAAATAAAGAAAAAAACCTTGAATGAGTAGGTATGTCCTAACTTTTGACTGGTACTGTACACACAAAGCTTTGGTAAAGTATTCAGACCCCTTGATTTTTGCCACATTTTGTTATTTTACAGCCTTATTCTAAAATTGATTAAATAGCTTTTTCCCCCCTCAATCAGTTTGGGCTACACACTTATGACCCCTCTTTTGGAAACGGTGAGACTCAAACACTGACTTTTTCCACACTTTGTCGCAGCCTTAGGCTAAAATGTATGTTTTCCCTCAATCTACACACAACACCCCATAATGACAAAGCAAAAACAGGTTTAAAAACTGAAATATCAAATCTACATAAGTATTCAGACCCTTTACTCAGTACTTTCTTGAATCACCTTTGGCAGCGATTACAGCCTTGAGTGTTCTGGGGTATGACGCTACAAGCTTGGCACACCTGTATTTGGAGAATTTCTCCCATTCTTCTCTGCAGATCCTCTCAAGCTCTGTCAGGTTGGATGGGGAGCGTCGCTGCACAGCTATTTACAAGTCTCTCCAGAGCTGTTTGATCAGGTTCAAGTCTGATCGAAGGGCATTCAGAGACTTATCCCGAAGCCACTCCTGTGTTGTCTTGGCTGTGTGCTTAGGGTCTTTGTCCTGTTGGAAGGTGAATCTTCACCCCAGTCTGAGGTCCTGAGCAGGGGCGAAAATCTGAGATCAACCTTGGAGGGGACAATTACATTAAATTTTCTCAAGAGCAATTCCTGAGGGGGACACCAAAAGTAGTGCTGTAACACATAGCATACGTTGTTAAATGTATATTGAGGAACCATAATTCCTACAACTGGATAATTGATAGGTACAGTAGTTAACTGAAGGGTTTTCCCAACTTGTTCAAATGTTTAAATCATTATAATTCTACTACTAATAATAGTTATAGCAGTGCTCCTTACCAGTCCAGTATGTATGCAGGTATTCGTACTTACAACCAGCAATATCAAGAAAGGTCAGTAGGTGACAATGGTACTGTACACTGTATGGGTGTAGTTTTCATAAATACAATGAACATGGTGTTTTCACATCTAAAAGAATCTCCATTGAGAACCATCACAAAGTTGGTCTCCGTATTGAATTGACCTTTTAATTTGACTTTTTCTGATACATTTATATAGTCATTAAATATGTCCACCTGGCCTGAGTCTACAATATCTTTGCAAGAACAAAAAGCTTAAAATAAGTACAGTTCTAAAAGCAAAATAACTACTTCAATGAAAAACCCAAATAAATCAACCAAAATATCCTTCAGTCAGTGTCTCAACTCTTCAAACAGCAGCTATGGACAAGTATGTCGCACAAAGTATGCAATTTTAAATAAAATAACATGAAATAAATAATTTGTAAGTGTACTAAAAACTACTAAACAAAAGAACAACTATCAATTACACCATGGGTTCTCAAACAGGGGTCCATGGACTAATTGCAAGGGGTCCGTGAAATAAAAAAGTGTAATGAATGTAGTCAGTACCACAAGGTTTCCAGTAAGTTTACATATAATATAAAGGGGGTGGAGGTCCCTGAGGACCGCTCAAAACCTTGCCTGCCTTGCCTCAAAATATGCAGGGGTTCCAGTACCCCAAAAAGGTTGAGAACCACTGCTATACACACTACTGAACAAAAGAACCGAGCATATGTTTGCGGGTTTCCTCAACAACACATCAGTTGGCACTTTCGCAATGCCCTCCCCTGTTGTCTCCGACACCCTGTATAGCCCAATAAACTCCTTGTGAGGGACAAGGTCATGGTCAACATAACGCAGACAGACATTCTCCTGTTCAGCACCAGAGACATCTTGAGTACCATCAACAATTAATGAAAATTGTACAATCGGAAGAGACCTAATCTCAGCTGCAATGCCTCGAATGACTATTGGCCATGATGTTCAGAATTTCATTCTGTGCTTTGGGGCATGTGTACATTGTGGTACGCTCTGTTAACCACTTCAGTAAAATGGGATCATCCTCTTCTGCCCTAAGTTTCAAAATCTGGTATAAATTCCCACTGTCATCCGTGTGGCCTCTAAAGGCTTGTCCCTGTCTTACTACATGCCGCACCGAACTAACAATTTTCATCAAGCAATGCCTTGCGTCATCCTGCTGTTTACCCCACGCGCTGGACATAACTGGACACTGATTGGATTTAGCTGGTGTGCTGTTACAATTACAAAGTGGCGGTGGGTTTGGCAATTTTGATGTGCTGTGAATTTTTCAATGCCTTTTCTCCAGTTCCTAAATCCTGCACTAACGAAGGCAGCATCAGCTCTTTGGCCAAAAGATGGCTGGCTTGAAAACCCTTGGCTACAGTGAAAACACAACACTCCTTTTATTGATGGATTATAATGTAGCCAGGGGAAATCGCGAAACCATCTCTCTTGAAACGTCAACACTCTGTTGGCAAGAGTTTGCGGTTCTATAAATTGTGGGTGTGGCTGATATGGTTTTGTGCCATCACTGTGGTAACTGGACAATGCTGTGCCACTGTCCCCTATACTGGTGCTGCTGGCAACAAGGGTGACACTTGGTCCTGCCGTGGCTGTGACACTGTCCTCTGAAGTCTCTCTCCCTGGCTCTTTCCCTTTCACCACCCTAACTGACTCAGTCTGTCTCCTAGAAAATAAATAAGGTGTTTGCCGTACTCCTAACTACCGGTACCCAAAACTACACAATTAATCACAACAGCAATACCATTGCCGTAAACAAATCTTAGTTTAGTCACCAGTTTAAGTTGAGAGTGGGGGTATCCATGGCATTTTCCAATTATGTCCCTATTTTACAAGTCAAAAAAATTGAGAACCTTTCATAATGTTGCCAAACAAAGACTCAACAAACTTACCTGAGACTCCCTGTCTGCCAATCTGTCCCTGCATATCTGTCCCCAGCTCTGCTGTCTGTGTGCCATCTGTTGCCTGCTCTGCCTAATGACATCATTGTGAAACATTACCATTAGCATTTCACTTCTTTCTTATGAACATTTTATCAACTAGTCTTTGAGATATTAGGATACTAGAGTTCTTACTATGCGTTTTGGTGTACTGACAAATACTCTGATGTCCGTCTTCTTACTTTTTTCTGCCATTTTTCTACCTGGCTGGCTGGCCTAGCTGCACACACACACATTTACACAACACATGCTGCAACCTTTTGTAATTTAAATAGTTTGTTTCATATTGGCTGGCTTCCAACAATAGCTGAATTTGTAAAGCTAGCGAGCACCAATTCCGTTTCTGTGTGTTTGCTATAATCTTTGCTGCCTGGTTAAATAAAGGTGAAATAAAATAAAATAAAAAAAGTTCACTAGCGACAATTTATCTTTTGCAACGAGACCATTATATATATTTAAGACAATGGTAGAAGAGAGTGTAGTTCTGTTCTGTTCAGTTTGGACTTCAGTTTATTGCTAACCTTATCACAGGGACGTCGAAGCACTACAGCTGCATGCTGATCTTGGAATAAACTGACGATAGCAAAGATTCCATCTTTGACGACGCCACATAAATGGAATAGGTACTAGCTAGCTTGATAGTTAATGTTTGCTTTAGTTTGCGCTCTAGCTCTGCAAATTCAACTAGTGTGTGAACCCTGCCAACATAAAAATAAATAAATAACATTGCTATGGACCTGCTATGGATTGACTGAATTAACCTCACGTCAGTTACGTGCATGTCCCTTTCGGACAGTAGATACGAACCCTTTTTTACCTTGCCAGCTAAAGAACTGGCAGTGGATCAAACCATTGTGAGGCAAAGGGCGGGGGGGGGGGGGGGGGGGGGGTCGCAATCTTTTGAAATGTAAATGCGCTATTAAGTGTCTATAATCAGCACAAGTGCTTTCATTGCGTATTATTAATATTATTGAAATTACATAGTTATGTTTACAGTGATATATTGGGGGGGACAAATCATCTTTTTCCCAAGATGGGGGGGTCGTGTCCCCCCCGTCCCCCCTGGGATTTCCGCCTATGGTCCTGAGTGCTGACGCCACCATGCTTCACTGTAGGGATGGTGCCAGGTTTCCTCCAGACCTGACGCTTGGCATTCAGGCCTTTGGAAAGTATTCAGAACCCTTGACTTTTTCTACATTTTGTTATGTTACAGCCATATGCTAAAATTGATTAAATAGATTTTTGCTAGGTAGCTGTCTAATGTTAGCTCTAGGTGTTAGGTTTAGGAGTTAGCTAAAAGGTTTAGTATTAGCTAAACGGTTTAGTGTTAGCTAACATGCAAAGTAGCTAAAAAGTACGTAGATGCTAATTGTCCATTATGAGATTTGTACAGACAACATTTGGGTTGCTAGACGTTTGCGTTATATGTCCAGGAATGGGAGACAATATATTCACAGGGAACATATAATTACATCAACTTTTCAAAGTGATGGTAGTGCTTTCAGATTGCTATCAGCTGAAGCATGTGCAGAACCATGTAAACACGTCCACGAACTCAGCAAGTGTGCATTCATTTGTATCTACTGAGCTTGCTTCAGGGGATATAAATATGAATGCACTACCAATACTTTCCTGTGGATGTATCATCTCACATTCCTACCACCGAAAGGACCAGCCACAATAACCGGTAAAAGTATGTTAATATATAATTGTATTAAACATTATGGCTTGTAGAAATCGTGAGAGCAAACTTTCCTGATTCAAACGCTAATTTCTGCCAGACACAGAATTCAATGCAATTCAACCTCGAGTATCCATGCTATACATATACACACACATTTGGTGTACCAGATTTACGTTTACTATTATGTCTAGTCCGAGACCAGTCTAAACAGGGTGGGGACACTGGCAGCAATATCGTTGTTCAACGAGGCAGTAGGCATATCATGTCGCTGAAAATGACATTGCGCAGTAGGCTATTCTCCGTTACACATCGACATTGACGAGAGACGATGAAGTCATAAAATTTGCATATAAACATTTTACCCATCCTTGACCATCATCAACTGACAATCATAGAATCAATTCACAGACAGTGTCAGACAGTGCTACTTTGTATCCAGGCCTGTTTATAATTTTAAAAAACATTCACTAGTATGACGACCTAACAGCAGTTGTCCAGTTATCTTTTTCAATAGGTTATGGTCAGTCTGTGGTGTTCCCTAGTCTGGCCAGCCACACACACCCTTTATCCAAGGAGTGTTCAATGGCCGCATAAGAGCATCGCAAAATCATAGAACTCTTTCAAACAGACCAATAGCTTTGACATCATATGGTTTATAAAAAGGTAAATATTTATCTAAAAACACAGCCATATTTAAACGTTAGGTCCTATACAATCAACTACCCTTCCTCAACAAACAATTCACACCCAGCAGGCTATCAATTCCCTGTCTCCCGGCCCTTTCTTCGTGTGGACGCTACAATAAGGATCACCTAGGCTGGTACACCGTAACTCGTGTATTTTTTGTTAAGTAGACTGTTAGGTTTTATCAATAAATAAATAAATCCTAAACACATCTGGCGGTGAGAAAAGCTCATTTCAAAATCCACTTACAGTCAAATTGGGATTTAACAGCGGCTCCACTTCTGTGTTCAGCCCAATGGATGATGAAAACCAAAGGCAGTAATCACGAGATTTGTTCCAAATACCGTGAATTAATGGTCGAAATAACACGCTTCTGTGAATCAGTTGAAATAATTGTAGTGCCCGTTGTCCTCATATTTTTAAAACTAACAGCTCGACATGCAAACACATACATACTCCCATCCTCATTCTCTTTCCCAGGATTGTTGCGTGAGGCACGCTATGCGTCTCCTGTTTCCTGTCCAGCCCAGAATTGGGCTCGACTCATCTATCCTGGGAGTGAGTGATCAAGCGCCTCTCCAACCTAGTGTACTAGTATGCAACTGCAGCACGAAATTCGGGGCGTTCCTGCATGTGGGCATTTCTGCGACTGCAGGAACACACCTCGAGCATCCCATTGGTTTCTTCACGAACACTCCCCCCTCTCGAGCATCCCATTGGTTCCTTCATGAACACCCCCCTCGAGCATCCCATTGGTTTCTGCATTAACGCCCTCCCCACCCCCCTCGAGTACCCATTGGTTCCTGTATGAAGGCCCCCCTCCAAGCGCGACATCTTCATGCTTGGGTATGTATGTCTTGTGGCACTTTCGAATGTGGGTCAAAAGGGAAATATTTTCGGTGTTTTTTTCAACCACGCCTCCTGTGTACCCGAGTCGTCTTTGTCAGCTGGACAGTGTCCTTCCCTCCCAGTCGTTAACAGAACTGCAGGAAACAGTACAGCTAACTAGCTAGTTAGCAAACACACGGTGTCGCACCCTCCTCCCGCCTGCTGTGAACCCAAGAAAACCATGTATGACAGGGACAAGGACACTGTCTACACGTCATCCCTGCCTCCCGCTAGCGACTCCGTGGCTTGTAAGGGGGGTGATTGTGCCTAACGCCTGCTGTGTACTGGCAGGCGGGGGCCAAGGACACTGTCACTAGCACCACAGGAGGAGGCTGGGGCGACACCGTGTGTTAACTAAGTTGCTTGCTTACTAGTTAGCTAACACACGGCGTCACACCCACCTGCTGTGTACCGGAGAAAACCGAGGGCGAAGGATACGTCTACCGGTGTCGCCACCGCATACCGCTAGCTACTCCGGGAGGTGGAGGCAACACCGTGTGCTCCACCACCGTGTACCGGAATCCTTATTAGGGCTACGCAAACACACACTGTCCCTCGCTCCCTCCTGCCGAACACCTGTCCTCTCCGTCATTAACAGAACTTCTGGAAAACAGTGCCCGACAGGTGGGGGCGAAGAACCCTTTTGAAGGCACTCTGAAAAAAAATGTGGAACTCAGTCGGGGTCTCAACTTTTCCGACTTAGAATAGTAGAATACAAGGTACAATTTCGAAATGTTGTTGTGTATCAGCAGTTATCTTATGTCAGCTAACATTCTTTTAAAAATTATTGCCGAGTTAGTTTTGTAGCCAGCTATCGAAACTTGTTATCATGGTCGAAATACCCCCATTGATTTTGTTAGTCAGACTCACTCGGGTATCATTAAACTGCATTTGTCTCTGCTTTATGGCAAACATTTATGTGCCCTCATCAAAGTTGCGATCCCTGAGCTACAGCTAGCTACAGTTGTCTGCCTCTTCTTCTGTTGGGTGTATCAGCGGTTGGCATTCGACATTTTGGTGCATTACCGCCATCTACTGTATTGGAGCGCCCCATCGCCTCCTGCCTATGTACTGGACTCATAGCTTAAAAATGTACCAATACAAGTACTGTATAAAGAGGGGCAGGGATGCCCACATGCAGGAACGCCCTGAATTGCGGAGTGCAAATCTCAATCCTTCTCAAACAGACTGCTGAAGAAGCCAAATTCATGGGATTGTTATGCAAATTCATATGGACTGGTTCATTTGTCAAACCTCATTCATCATGCTGTCAAGTTAGAATTAAAATAAAACTTTTTTGCAAATTCTAATCTCTTACATGAATAACACACACAAAAAAAAATATGTACCATTTGTTGGTGTTCCTATTCTACCAACCCCAGACTGTTGCACAGTTCAAATCACATTTTATTGGTCACAAAAATATATTTCCAGCTGTATGTAATAACTCAAATGTCTGGGCTAATAATGTAAGAAATAACAAAAAATTTAAAATACTGCAAAGAGCTAGAAGCAGAGCTGTCAAATCTGTCGGTGCCATCCCCTGTTGTAGAATAATGCAAGTTATTATAACCGTCACCTCAGGCTATCTCTGAAAGTGGAAGCGTAATGAAGTGAGGAACCAATAGGAATGGTGTACAAAGGACTTATAATGTGATAATAAATATATATATAAGCGCTTGATAAATAGTTTGTGAAAGTGTGTTTAAATGTGTATTACAAATATAATTATCAACAGTCAGAGATGCATCTAAACGAATTATGTCACCTAGTGGACAAAATTGCCATGACATCATAAAAAAAAAATATTCCTTCTCCCTGGCTCTAGGCCAGAGAGAAACATTTGATTAGCTGAATACTTGAATCTGGGTGTCAGGCAGCATTGAGATTGGCAGCCCAATTCAGATTTTTTTACTAATTGGTGTTTTGCCAAATCAGATCTGAAAAATATCTGATGTGAAAACACAATTGGTCAAAAGATCAATTATTGGAAAAAATATCAGAATTGGGCTGCCTGTCTAAACACAGCCTGACAGTGATGGACAAGCACCAGTTGGCTCTGGTTTTGACTCGATCAGCATTTTCAATCTGTGCTGTTTTGACCCATCAGTGACCTTTACCACTGCTCTCTCCTCTGACATGTCAGGCCCCCAGTGTTTCAGAGAAAATGATGAGTGAATATCAGACTCAACATCATGGCGTCCCCCAACATTGAGGCATAAAGTTAACTGGGCAAAATCAGATCTAAGGCTAGTGGCTGTCAAAGGCTATGGAAAGCAGAAGTTAAGACGTACTTTATAATATTGCTCAACATTTTCTCAACATTTGTCATAATTAGTTAAAACAATGAATTTGTATCCACTCTCAACGGACTTCGGCTCCATATTTTCCACCATTTTCTTCAAATCTGAAAATGATGTGAAGCCACACCCATTTCTGAAGAATCGCATAATGGACCCCAAAAGAACAGAAATAGTGTCCACTGATTGTGTACTTCGTATTTTGGCAAATGTAGTGCAACATCCGGGAACTTTTGGCATATTAACTATATCCATACTATGAACAATAAGCATACTACATACTCAATTTACATCACAAATAGTGCAGTTAGTATGAGTATTCAAACACAGCTATGGTCAAGACCAGGGGTATTCAACTCTTACCCTACAAGGTCCGGAGCCTGCTGGTTATCAGTTTGCCCTGATAATTAATTGCACCCACCTGGTGTCCCTGGTCTAAATCAGCCCCTGATTAGAGGGGAGTAATGAAAACTGGCTTCGTGGTCCAGAGTTGAGTTGAGTTGAGTTGAGTTGAGTTGAGTTTGAGGGGCCTAGCGCAGGGCTCTCCAAGTCTGTTCCTTGAGAGCTACCCCGCTGTAGGTTTTTTTGTCCTGATTCAGCTTAATAACCGGCTAATTATTAGAATCAGGTGTGCTAGATTAGGGTTGGAGTGAAAACCTACAGAACTGTAGCTCACCAGGAACTGGTCTAGAGCGTAGCTCTCTAGCCCTGGCCGAGAGAGAAGACCATGATTAGTTGAATATTTGAATCAGGTGTGTTAGAGATGGGCAAAAATGACTCCTCTCTGCTAACTATGCCTGCAGCACTTCTGCCTTGATATGACTGACAGTCGTGTGTGTGTGTGTGTGTGTGTATTTACTGTATTTACAGTTTTATTCACATTTTCAAGTACTGGTGACAAATAATGCATTATTATTATTGCATAGATTGTAATGGACACCTATGATGTGTGTAAAATACTTTTTTGAAGGTTGTACTGATTATAATGAGCTAATGCTAAGCTATTTGCCAGCTATGTTTGGCGCCATGTTTGTTGACATTATACAATGCATTCTGGGTGTCACATAAACGTCTGTCAGACCAAAGATGTTATGAGGTAAAGGAATGGTTCACTCATCTTTCGGGTAAACTTCCAAAAGGGAATGAAGGGAAGTGAATGATCGTAGATGACACACCCCCTTCAACATGCATACTATAAACAGACCAAACTCATCGTCTCCTCTTATCTTTGGTTGATGCGGAAAAAAAAAAACATGGCGGTGGCACAAACTACCCGTCGTTGGATTACTTTCGATTTCTAGAAAGTGTTTTACTCAATTATTTAGATCAATGGTGAGCTCACCCATTTTCCGGTTTCCGGGTTGGATGATTGTGTTATGCTGTAGCTACTTCTGTGAATGTCTGAACATTGCATCCAAAAATAAACAGGTCACATTCTGGACATAACTTTGTAAGGACTGTGTTTGTGCAAAATGTTTCTGTGAAAATACAGTGTGGCCAGCTCAAATGCTGATTGCGTTCTAATCACACCGGTTTGAGCGTACGCTGCAGGGACCACTGAAGAACGAGCACACCCGTTTGTTGGTACGTGTGAAAAAGGTTAAAGTAAGGGAAATCAACACAGAAAAAAAACAGACACTTCATAATTTCAAACCCTTCATTCTGGGTTGTACAATCCAATTAGTATGGTAATACTAATATGGTAATACACAATCACAATAAAGGTTATACTTCTATTAATGGGAGTGAGTATCAAAAATACACACACATACACAAGGGACCTGTAGATTGAGAGGTGAATAAATCTCTCAATGTTAACCATTGTTTCCATATCTTACCACAATTGGGTTGGATTGACCTGTTTTTCACTAACTGTCCCTGGGACATCAACTTATTCAAAATATAAAACCCTGTCGTTTAACAATTCTTGTTATCTACAGGGGGAAATGGGGGGCTCATCCAGAGTTAGCAGCTCATTAGTTTCACCATCCTCTGGAGGAGCAGAAAACATGATAGCTGCTGAAATATTATCAGCCAGAGAGGCACAGATCGCCATACAGCATGTTAATTACATTTCACAGTGAAGAGAGAGAACACAGGTTATAACAGTTTCACACCAACCTTGATAAGAATGAGATTGGGGCAAGGTTAGCCTAAGCTACAATCTAGTGGCTCTCCTCACATTTTAGGGCACAGCTCTGTCCCTAGAAGCCTCGCCTTTCCAAATCATAATTATAATTATTGATATATTACCCAACCCAAATTTAGAATGACAGTCCTTAGTGCTTCACGTTGGTTCTATCACTTTAATTTACGACCCTCAACTTAGCACACACACCGACACTGGCAGAATGTACATTGAACTTATTTTTCCAGCATTAACTTCTCTCATCATGGCCCCAATTTGTGGTAATGACAGATTGGTATTTCAATGCATTCTTAGTCTAAATTACATTTCACAGTGTGCAGACCTCCACAATCAACCTGATACCCCAAATAAACCATTTTGGATAAGCCTACATTTAAGCCCACCTCCCTCCCCCGCCCCCTTCACGGCACTCATTTTTCCTTTCCTGGCGTTTCTTCATGTTCTTCTTCAGATAGTGTTTCAGTTCGTCTTCCCAATGGCACATGTTCAAAGTGGGTGGCCCTTGATAATGTCTCTCACCTGAGACGCCACTGTCCTTTACGTGTCGTCCATTTTCTTACCAGTACACCAGCAGCATGAGAGACATTTGGATGGGATCTCTCTCCATGATCACTCCACGTGGACTCATGTTGCACTCCTGAGAGAAAAGGCATGAGAAAAGGCATGTACAGGTTGCTGGCTCGGACTCAGGTCTCACTGTAGAAGTGGTGAAGAACCATACTGATACATTTTCGCCATTGCTTCAGCCGGTTGGGGGATGGGGGGGGCCTGAGGTTCACACTGTTCTTGGTCAAATGATCCCTTCCATGCATCTCGACACCATCTGTGGTGACCTTCACCATAACCTTGAGAGTGGACAGACCAGTTTAGGGCATTTCTAACTCAGGAAATCCAGACAAATGATTTACTGTATGACAAATTATTATTTCTACCGGATTCAAGAAATCCAGACTTCTAAAACAAATGTCAAAGAGAATAACACGCAGTTGAACCCCCCCCCCCCCCCCCCCCCCCCCCCAAATTGTCTTATACTCCCCTATCATCTTGGCGATCTCACTGCAGAGTTACAGGTCAGGGAATCAGAGGGCTACTTCGTTACTTTCACTGGTCTCCATAATCTGCTTCCTTCAACTAGGACTCCCTTCTTCCCAATAGGAAGACCTTCTCAATCTCCTACTTATACAAACGGATCACTCTCAAACAACATTCTGCTTTTCCCCCTATTGCAAGGTTTAAAACAAAATCAAACATGATAACTTTCTCCATATTGGAAGGCAATGTTTTCATTTTAGTATACCTTCAAACAGTTATATTTTTTATTACCAATCTCTGTTGGATATTGTGGTGGATGAATCAGAATTAGTTGTGTAACATAGATAATTAAGATGTCTTATCTGCATAATATGCTTATGTGATATACTTGTTATTAGAATGTATCCCTTTGGACTCTGGTGTTGGCAGTTGCACTTCTTCCCTCAGCTGGGGCTCAGTCACTTGGGGCCCAGAGAGGGGAGAGGTCAGACTTGTCTTTTACATGTCTCTGGTGCTATGCAGAATATCAGAAAGGGAAGAGGACAGGATGGAACATTGTGTTCATATGTGAATGTGTCTTTACCTATTCTTAAACCATGTGAAGGGATGGCGTGATTAATGGGGAACCAATTACTTGTCTCCACAATGTCTGTGTGCAAGTCACTCCCTCCTTTGGCATTGGGGGAGGTGTATGGCAGTGTATGGAACCATTGTATGTCCTCTCTGATGTTGCACTTATCCTGGGATAGTATAAGACCTAGATACTCACTCCCCTCAGTGAGCTTGTCCGGGAGAGGGGTCAAGAAGGGGTTTTACTTGAGATGGGAGTATCTAGAGTTGACAATTGAGTTATGCCATTGGATGGGCTAATGTTTCTGTTCTATACCGTACCAGGGTGAGACGGTTCCAGTTTGGAGTAGGAGGGCCAGGCACTGGTCTGTCTGTACAATGAAAACTGTTGACATAGCAGATGCTGTCTGCTATGTATTATAGATATCTTTCACACAAATCTTAACCTTGTGACCATTCTATGTATCTGTTGTTTGTCATGTAGGTTGAGAGGGGTGTATCTTGGCTATAAAAGATCTTTGTACTTTTGTGTTGTCGCTCTCAAAGGTTCATTCGAAATAGGGAATCGTTGAAAGTCATTGCTATTGCAAAGCTCTTATTATTAAATATGTAGTTTAAGTATAACTCTGACTGGTGTGTGAAGTTGGTTTCTCCTCATTTGGTAATATAGAAATTAACCACCACAATATTCACTTTCTGCTTCAATATTTATTAAATGTAATGCTTTGGAGGGATCAATATGTATTAACTGGGTTGGCACTGTCTACCAGTCCCCAGTAGATGTCGCACTCCGTCCATAATAAGTCTGGCACCTGAGACAGCAGAGAAACAGATGCCGTCTCCGTTTTGCCTACTCACGAATTGGTTGAGAACTTCATAATTTGGGATATCAACAAAAACTCCATCGGGAGTACAATAAATGGTAGCTTTTTAAGCTTAGTTAAAAGAAAATAATGTTTAACATTCATTAGTTATATTCAACAGGGTATGGCGTTTATTTCAAAATGCATTACCAGGGTGGAGGAAATCTTCTAAGCATTTATAGTTTTATTGGTTAGAGGTAAGTCAAGTCTCGTACAATGCTTTAACCTTATCATACCTCAAATAATCCATAAAGGAACCACTCTGAACATTTCTCAGAATTACTTTTTACACCACTTATGTACGTCTACGTTTGGGTGTGCAAGTTGTATATTATTATTCTTTTTCCATTCTTACTTCATAAGATCATCATAACAACCCATTATCCTCAATATTATGTTACTTTAACTCTAGTAACGCATTATACATTAGTGTTACATCACAAATTCCTCCTTTAGACTAGTGTTCTATTCATACAGGGGTTTAGACATTTACACTAGTTGTTCTATTTAACAGCATGTTCTGAAATAGTTCTCTGTTCTTTCATATCTCCATACATAATAATATGTACAGTTGAAGTCGGAAGTTAACATACACCTTAGCCAAGTACATTTCAACTCAGTTTTTCACAGTTCCTGACATTTAATCAGAGTAAAAATTCCCTGACTTAGGTCAGTTAGGATCACCACTTTATTTTAAGAATTTGAAATGTCAGAATAATTGTAGAGAGAATGATTTATTTCAGCTTTTATTTCTTTCATCACATTCCCAGTGGGTCAGAAGTTTACATACACACAATTAGTATTTGGTAGCATTGCCTTTAAATTGTTTAACTTGGGTCAAATGTTTCAGGTAGCCTTCCACAAGCTTCCCACAATAAGTTGGGTGAATTTTGGTCCATACCTCCTGACAGAGCTGGTGTAACTGAGTCAGGTTTGTAGGCCTCCTTGCTCGCACACACTTTTTCAGTTCTGCCCACACATTTTCTATAAGATTGAGGTCAGGGCTTTGTGATGGCCACTCCAATACCTTGACTTTGCTGTCCTTAAGCCCTTTTGCCACAACTTTGGAAGTATGCTTGGGGTCATTGTCCATTTGGAAGACCCATTTGTGACCAAGCTTTAACTTCCTGACTGATGTCTTGAGATGTTGCTTCAATATATCCACATTATTTTCCTGCCTCATGATGCCATCTATTTTGTGAAGTGCACCAGTCCCTCCTGCAGCAAAGCACCCCCACAACATGATGCTGCAACCGCCGTGCTTCACGGTTGGGATGGTGTTCTTCGGCTTGCAAGCCTCACCCTTTTTCCTCCAAACATAACAATGGTCATCATGGCCAAACAGTTCTATTTTTGTTTCATCAGAACAGAAGACATTTCTCCAAAAAGTATGTCTGGCTTTTTTTATGGCGGTTGTGGAGCAGTGGCTTCTTGCTGAGCGGCCTTTTAGGTTATGTCGATATAGGACTCGTTTTACTGTGGATATGGATACTTGTGTACCTGTTTCCTCCAGCATCTTCACAAGGTCCTTTGCTGTTGTTCTAGGATTGATTTTCACTTTTTGCACCAAATTACGTTAATCTCTCGGAGACAGAACGCGTCTCCTTCCTAAGTGGTATGACGGCTGCATGGTCCCATGGTGTTCTGCTCTACCCCCGCAAGCGTCACAGCACTCGTCTGAAGTTGGTACTGCCGACCTGCCAACTTCTGTCTGTAGCCTCCGAACATTTTGGGCCACACACGTATGACCTCTCTTTGGAAGGGTGAGACTCTCATGAACATGTCGGTAGAGATGCCCACAATCCTCACAAGACTCGTCGGAAGGTAGCCCGGGTACCAGTAAAAACATTTTGGGGAAGTACTGTACTTTCGGAAAGTATTCAGACCCTTTTACTTTTTCAACATTTGGTTACGTTACAGCCTTATGCAACAAAAAAATATCTTCATCAATTGACACACAATACCCCATAATGACAAAACACCGTTTATTAGACATTTTTGCAAATGTATAAAAAAATAAAAAATAACTCCCATTCTTCTCTGCAGATCCTCTCAAGCTCTGCCAAGTCGGAAGGGGAGCGTCGCTGCACAGCTATTTCCAGGTCTCTCCAGAGATGGGTTCAAGTCTGGGCTCTGGCTGGGCCACTCAAGGACATTCACAGACAAAGACAGTTCTGCGCTGTCTTGGCTGTGCTTACGGTTGTTGTCCTGTTGAAAGGGTAACATTCGCTCCAGTCTGAGGTCTTGATCGCTCTGGAGCAGGTTTTCATCAAGGATCTCTCTGTACTTTGCTCTGTTCATCTTTCCCTCAATCCTGACAAGTCTCCAGCCCCTGGAAAATCCCCACAGCATGATGCTACCACCACCTCCCCACTGAAGGGATGGTGCCTGGTTTCCTACAGACTTGACACTTGGCATTCAGGCCAAAGAGTTCAATTTTGGTTTCATCAGATGAAAGAATCTTGTTTCTCATGGTTTGAGAGTCCTTTAGGTGCCTTTTGGCAAACTCCAAGCGGGCTGTCATGTGCCTTTTACTGAGGAGTGGCTTCCGACTGGTCACTCTACCATAAAGACCTGATTGGTGGAGTGCTGCAGAGATGATTGTCCTTCTGGAAGGTTCTCCCATCTCCACAGAGGAACTCTGGAGCTCTGTCAGAGTGACCATCAGGATCTTGGTCACCTCCCTGACCAAGGCCCTTCTCCCCCGATTTCTCAGTTTGGCCGGGCGGCCGGCTCTAAGAAGAGTCTTGGTGGTTCCAAACTTCTTCCATTTAAGAATGATGGAGGCCACTGTTTCATTGCAACAGAAATGTTTTGGTACCCTTCCCCAGATCTGTGCCTCGACACAATCCTGTCTTGGAGCTCTACGGACAATTCCTTCAACCTCGTTGCTTGAGTTTTGCTCTGACATGCACTGTCAACTGTGGGACCTTATATAGACAAGTGTGTGCCTTGTCAAATCATGTCCAATCAATTGAATTTACCACAGGTGGACCCCCTTTTGCCCTCAGAACAGCCTCAATTCGTCAGGGCATGGACTTTACAAGGTGTTGAATGCGTTCCACAGAAATGCTGGTGCATGTTGACTCTAATGATTACCACATTTGTGGATGTCCTTTGGGTGGTGGACCATTTTTGATACACATGGGAAACTGTTGAGCGTTAAAAAAAACAGCAGCGTTGCAGTTCTTGACACAAACTGGGGCGCCTGCTACCATACCATGTTCAAATGCACATACATCTTTTGTCTTGCGCATTCAGCCTCTGAATGGCACACATCCACAATCCATGTCTCAATTGTCTAAAGGTTTAAAAGTCCTTATTTAACCTGTCTCCTCCCCTTCATATACACTGATTTGAAGTGGATTTAACAAGTGACATCAGTAAGGGATCAAAACTTTCTCCTTGTCAGTCTATGTCATGGAAAGAACAGATGTTTGTGATCTTTTGTATACTCAGTATATGACAGGCACTAATTTGCAATATAGCCTGTGTCGTTAGCTTCGCTTTTATAACATATAAGGCTTAAGCAGACAGACAAGAAGAAGCACAGTGTGACCGCAGAGAAGATGCTGAGACAGACAGCACAAGAGGGAGGCAAATGAAATGACTAGAGCAGAGACACAGTTATAGTGATGAGTTAGTTGTATCTCCAGTGGTGTTCTTACATATTGTATTTGTTTTAAACATGAGCTGGTTAAAATAGGAGGGACATGTCGTGCCAGTCACTGGAATAGAAATGGTTGATAAATGCTGAACTGTACTGCCAATGTTATTTGTCAACACCTCTGCCTGTGACTATGTAAGGTGTGTGGGTATGGGGTGTGTGTATGGCTTGTGGCCCACCTGGGGATGGAGATTGTGAGTTGGCTGGTGTGGATAAAATGCCAGGGCAGAATTCTTGTCCCAGTCCGCTCCTGTGTGTGTGTGTGTTCGTGCTGGGAGAAGCTCTGCGTTTGGTGTTCATGTAGGCACTCTGGGAAGACTCCACTCTCTTTAGTCTCAGTTGGTAGAGCATGATGCTTGCAACCCCAGGACTGTGGGTTCTATTCCCGTTGGGGCCACCCACACCAAAAATGTATGTGTGTGTGTGTGTGTGTGTGTGTGTGTGTATAGCTGTAGTGTGCAGGAGATCAGTAAATCTCTCCGCTCCCCTCAAAACAAACTATAGCACACTACATTTCCAATGAAGATACTTGTATGATATGAAGTGTCTCTGGAAAATTCTTGCACAGAAAAATCATGACAAACAGGAAATGTTGGCCTACACAGTGACCACAACGAGATGTATGGTGATACGATTCGATGTAATACTCCCCTGTCTCTGTGATCATACCAGAGTTTTCCTGACTGTCTGTCACAGGAGACAGTCACATAGCAACAGAGAAACCTGGGTGGGTCCCTGCGAGTTCTACCAGAAGCAGTGAAATATGATATGGAGAAAATCAAACATGAGTAATGCGATACGAGGTTCCAACCCCAAAAAAGGTCACACACCGGTAGAGCGCGGAAACTTCTGATGAAGTTCAGAGTGCACTGCCACAGAGTGCGGATATTTTTTACTCAAGAGTCTGTGCAGTCAGTCACCCAGCTAGATGTGCAGCAGAGAGAGTTGCTTACAGTCGACAAGGGCCAGATTGTTGTTCACAGTGAAGTGACAGGGAAGGATGTTATGAGACGCACGCTGTCATCGTGTGACAAGCATGTGTTGAATGTTTAGGTAGAGCAGAGCAGTCACTGTCTCGTTCGGTTTGGCATACAGTGTATCATTACATTTACCCTGATTGTTGTGCACTGCAAAGGGATATCAGGGGAGCTTCAGTTTCACGACAAAACTGAGAACTTTCAAGATGAACGTTTACTGTATACCCACG
Source organism: Salvelinus fontinalis (assembly GCF_029448725.1). NCBI lineage: Eukaryota > Metazoa > Chordata > Actinopteri > Salmoniformes > Salmonidae > Salvelinus > Salvelinus fontinalis. The sequence goes on from NC_074705.1 coordinate 18,327,681, forward strand.
ATCCTCCTCTCCCTCTGCCTCTCCAGTGCTGCAAACATGATAAGCTCCCACAACTGTAACGGTAAGATCTGAGCCTGTTTAGTAGGGTGCAATGTTATAGAATGTTCATAGAGTATTGTGTAGAACAGATGTAAATGTCAGTCAGGTAGAATAAGAAATCGTTTCAGCTCTAATTACATTTCTGTCTGAATGTTTCACCATTGGACTTTGTCATTAACGTTCATCTATATTCTCAGTATCAACAAATGTCACATCAGGCATGATCCATAGCACTACCAGAACATTCTGATAACTAGAACAAAAGCCAAAGGTTGCCCAATCAAAGGGTTGCAGATTATTCAAGATTGCAATGTTCACCAAGCTGCATGGTTTTATCAGGTGGGGATGCTAGTTGGTGGTTTGGATCTCTCCAACACATTACTCAAACTACTGTAGTTAAACCCCAATTACAGATGTGGATATGCTTTAACATCTAGACTACAGCTATATTATGAATAGAATAAGCAGGTCTATGTACAGTTGAAGTCGGAAGTTAGGTGCTTAGGAAAGTTAAGTGCTTAGGAAAGAGACGCGTTCTGTCTCCTAGAGGTAAACGTACCGTGGTGCGAAAAGTGCAAATCAATCCCAAAACAGCACAGGACCTTGTGAAGATGCTGGAGGAAACCAGTACAAAAGTATCTATATCCACAGTAAAACGAGTCTTGGTCGACATAACTTGAAAGGACGCTCAGCAAGGAAGAAGCCACTGCTCCAAAACCGCCATAAAAAAGCCAGACTACGGTTTGCAACTGCACATAGGGACAAAGATTGTACTTTTTGGAGAAATGTCCTCTGGTCTGATGAAACAAAAATAGAACTGTTTGGCCATAATGACCATCGTTATCTTTGGAGGAAAAAGGGGGAGGATTGCTAATATTATTCTGACATTTCACATTCTTAAAATAAAGAGGTGATCCTAACTGACCTAAGACAGGGAATTTTTACTAAGATTAAATGTCAGGAAATGTGAAAAACTGAGTTTAAATGTATTTGGCTAAGGTGTATGTAAACTTCTGAATCAACTGTAAGTAATGCATTGAATTGGCTGTTTCCTAATTTTGATAGGACTTTGCAGAAATGAATAGGCAGGGGTGACAGGGATGAAACTAAGTGACTCACGTTTTCTATTCCACACAGTTCTGAGACTGCCTCTCTCCACCACTTTATGAAAGCTCTCTCGCGGAACATGTTCAATGTGTGGGTTAAAATACAAGGAAATTACAAATAATGAAATATGAATAATCCAGATTTGGGGCTAGGTACAATATGAGTAAGTGAAAGCAATCTGAATTGTTTGAATCCCCTTGAGATTGCTGCTTGTCACTTCATTGTTTGCTAGAGATGTCAGGTTTTCAGTTGTGATATTAACTTGTAGTTGGGATTTACATTTGGTTGTGAATTCAACATGAAATCGCCCCCCCCAAAAAAGATAGGTTGAAAAAAAATACTCTTATGCTCAGCAACACATTCAACGTCAACACATAGATTATATATAATCGAATCATTTTTTTTTTACCTTTTATTAAGCTAGGCAAGTCAGTTAAGAACAAATTCCTATTTACAGTGACGGCCTACCAGAAGGCAAAAGGCCTCCTGGGGGATGGGGGCTGGGATTAAAAATATATATTTTTATTTAAGTATAGGACGAAACACACATCACGACAAGAGAGACACCACAACGCTACATAACGAGAGACCTAAGAAAACAACACAGCATGGCAGCAACACATGAAACACATCATGGTAGCAACACAACAACATGGGAACAATACAACATAGCAGCAGAACAACATGGTAGCAGCACAACAACATGGTACAGTACAAAAATTATTGGTCACAGACAACAGCACAAAGGGCAAGAAGGTAGAGACAACAATACATCACCCGAAGCAGACACAACTGTCAGTAAGAGTGTCCATGATTGAGTCTTTGAATGAAGAGATGGAGATAAAATGGTCCAGTTTGACTGTTTGTTGCAGCTCGATCCAGTTGATAGCTGCAGCGAACTGAAAAGACGAGCGACCCAGGGATGTGTGTGCTTTGGGGACCTTTAACAGAATGTGACTGGCAGAACGGGTGTTGTATGTGGAGGATGAGGGCTGCAGTAGATATCCCAGGTAGGGGGGAGTGAGGCCTAAGAGGGTTTTATAAATAAGCATCAACCAGTGGGTCTTGCGACAGGTATACAGAGATAACCAGTTTACAGAGGAGTATAGAGATGTGTCCTATAAGAAGCATTGGTGGCAAATCTGATGGCCGAATGGTAAAGAACATCTAGCTGCTCGAGAGCACCCTCAACTGCCGATCGATCTATAAATTACGTCTCCGTAATCTAGCATGGGTAGGATAGTCATCTGAATCAGGGTTAGCTTGACAGCTGTAGTGAAAGAGGAGTGATTACGATAGAGGAAACCAAGTCTAGATTTAACCTTAGCCTGCAGCCTTGATATCTGCTGAGAGAAGGACAGTGTACCATCTAGCCATACTCCCAAGTACTTGTATGAGTTGACTACCTCAAGCTCTTAACCCTCAGAGATAGTAATCACACCGGTGGGGAGAGGGGCATTCTTCTTACCAAACCACATGACCTTTGTTTTGTTCAGAACAAGGTTAAGGGCAGAGAAAGCTTGTTGGACACTAAGAAAGCTTTGTTGAAGAGCGTTTAACACAAAATCCAAGGAGGGGCCAGCTGAGTATAAGACTGTATCATCTGCATATAAATGGATGAGAGAGCCTCCTACTACTTGAGCTATGTTGTTGATGTAAATTGAGAAGAGCGTGGGGCCTAGGATCGAGCCTCGGGGTGCTCCCTTGGTGACAGGCAGTGGCTAAGACACTTTATACACTGCACTCTTTGAGAGAGGTAGTTAGCAAACCAGGCCAAAGACCAATACTCCTTAGCCGGCCCACAAGAATGGAATGGTCTTTGGCCAAGTCAATAAAAATAGCAGCACAATATTGCTTAAAATCAAGGGCAATTGTGACATGATTTAGGACCTTTAAGGTTGCAGTGACACATCCATAACCTGTGCGGAAACCAGATTGCATACCCGCGAGAATATTATAGACATCAAGAAAGCCAGTTAATTGATTATTGACAAGTTTCCAACACTTTTGATAAACAGGGCAAAATAGAAATTGGCCTATAACAGTTAGGATCAGCTTGATCTCACCCTTTAAATAAAGGACGCACCGTGGCTGCCTTTCAAGCAATGGGAACCTCCCCAGAGAGGAGAGAGAGGTTAAAAGGTCGGAGATAGGCTTGGCGATGATGGGGGCAGCAACCTTAAAGAATAAAGGATCTAAACCATCTGAACCAGATGTTTTTTTAGGGTCAAGTTTAAGGATCTCCTTTAGCACCTCAGACTCAGTGACCGCCTGCAGGGAGAAACTTTGTAGCGGGGCAGGGGAAAAAGATGGAGGAGCTTCGGGGATAGTCACATTAGAAGGGGTGGGAGATGAGGAAGTGTTGGATGAGCAAGGGGGCATGGCAGAGTCAAATAGGAATCCTGACTTAATGAAGTGGTGATTAAAGAGCTCATCCATGTGCTCCTTTTCAGTAACAACCACACCATCAACATTATGGAACATTATTTAACCGTTTTCCCAAACTTCTTGGGGTTAGACCCACAGAGAGAGAACTGCTCCTTAAAGTAACTAACGTTGGCCTTCCGGATAGCCTGAGCGCGCTTATTTCTCATTTGTCTGAACGAGAGCCAGTCAGCCTGAGTATGCGTGCGCCGAACGATTTGCCAAAGAGAATTCTTGAGGTGGAGTACCTCAGATCACAGTCGAACCAGGGGCGGAACCTGTTTTTAATTCTCATTTTCTTTATGGGTGCGTATTTGTTAACGATACCACTGAAAATATCAAAAAAGAAGGTCCAATTGTCTTCGAGCTGATTCTATACCATTTTACAGAGGCAAGATCATGAAGGAAGGCTTGCTCATTAAAGTTTTTTAGCAAGCGTCTATGACAAGTCAGGACAGGTCGTTTCACTGAACAGCCATTACGAACACAGGCTGTAAAACAGTGATCTCTAAGGTCATTACAGAAAACACCAGACTGATACCTATCAGGATTATTTGTGAGGATAACATCAAGGGGAGTAGCCTTTTCTGGATGTTTGGAGTCATACCTTGTGGGATTGGTAATAATCTGAGAGATTTAGGGAGTACCATTGCTTTAGGACTTGGTCAGGTGGTTTAAGCATGTCCCAGTTTAGATCACCTAGCAGGACAAATTCAGACTTGGTGTAAGGGGCCAGGAGAGAGTTTAGGGCAGTTAGGGTACAGGCCGGTGCTGATGGAGGACGATAGCATCCAGCAACAAGTCAACAAAGAGTTATTTTAAAGTTTAATACTTAAAACCAGCAAATCAAATTGTTTGGGGACAGACTTGGTGGAGACAATCAAGCACCGTAGTTGTTCCTTGGTAAAGATTGCCACTCCACCACCTTTGGAAGATCTGTCTTATAGAAGATTTGTCTTCTAGAAAGGTTAACATCAGTGTTCCAAACACTCTTAACGACGTCTCAGTAATGACCAACACATCTGGATTGGAGCTGTGAACCCACACTTTCAATTGATACATTTTAGGTAATAAGCTTCTAGTGTTAACGTGCAGAAAACCCAGGCTTTTACGAGAGCAGAAATCAGTGAAGCAGATAGAGCACAAATCAGAATTGAGGCTATCAACAGTAGATGGGCCAGGATGTGCATGCACATCTACAGATATAATCAGCAGTAATACAATCAGGTCACGGCAGAGGACAGGGAGAGCTCTGCAGTGTTGATTTATAACAGTTGAATGTGCATTAGATGGCAACAAGATCATATTGTATAGCAATTTCCTTAGGTAACATAAATACAAAGCCGGCGAGAGGTGATTAGAATAGGATGGGAGGCCAAGAGTCCGTGTAACCAATAGAGAGTCAGAGTCCCGAGTGTGGGAACAAACAGGACACGCACAACTGACTGCCTCTATTTGACTTTTGACCTTCCCTCACCAGACAAGCTCAGAACGTTCAATGTGGTCCGTGTGTCTGTCAACGGCACTGCATCCGTCAGATGCCCCAACCTGACAGGCAAGGACAAGGAGGAGATGAGATTCCACCTTTACCTGGGCTTGGTCGAGGTTGGCAACCACACTCACGACAATGCTCACAACCACAACTCCACAGAGACCGTGAGTCCTGTTGGGAAGGGTCTGGGGCTGAGGGTGAACAATCAGGACCATACGGTCAGTTTTGTCCTCTCTGGAATGACCACAGAGCACGCTGGAGTCTACACCTGTGAGGGGCACCCCATGTACCCACCTCCCATTGAGAAAGTACCAGACGAGCCTCAGACCTTGGTCCTGGTTGAAGGTATGTTTACTTCAAAAGGAACTGATCTATACAAGCACACACAAATACACACGGGTGCGCACAGGCATGCACAAAATTCTATATATTGATTTACAGAAATAGATACACTTGAGTGTACAAAACATTAGGAACACCTGCTATTCCATGACATAGACTGACCAGGTGAATGGTATGATCCCATATTAATGTCACTTGTTAAATCCACTTCAATCAGTGTAGACGAAGGGGAGGAGACAGGTTAAAGAAGGATATTTGTGCTTTGAGACATTTAAAACATGGATTGTGTATTTGTGCCATTCAGAGGGTAAATGGGCAAGGCAAAAGATTTAAGTGCCTTTGAACGGAGTATGGTAGTAGGTTCCAGGTGCACCGGTTTGAGTGTGTCAAGAACTTCAACGCTGCTGGGTTTTTCACGCTCAACAGTTTTCTATGTGTATCAAGAATGGTCCACCACCCAAAGGACATCCAGCCAACTTGATTCAACTGTGGGAAACATTGGAATCATCATGGACCAGCATCCCTGTAGCACGTTTGACACCTTGTAGAGTACATACGGTGACGAATTGAGGCTGTTCTGCGGGGAAAAGCGCGTGTAACTCAACATTAGGAAGGTGCTCCTAATGTTTTGTACACACACAGTATATTCTAATGATCTATTTACACTTAAAAAGCCAAACTGGCCAGTTTGCTGAACCTATACAAGCCTACTTCTGGACTGAAATGTATTTTCAATGTAAAAACGAAGTTACTCCAGGAGTAGGCTTAATCTGGATCCGGAAAACTGCCCCATAAAGCTTAAAACTCACATATCTATCTCTCTCTTTCATTGGTTGGTCAGCTCTCCAGTGCCAGGCAAGGAATACTGTAGGATGTGTCGGCTCTGGAGATGATGGTGTCCCTGCTTGGGCATGGGTGCTGGGGTTCTGGGTCACCACCATCTATGGCCTGGTTGTCACGGTCATCGCCTTTGCCATCCGGGTGAGTGACATCTTGCTTCCTTTCCTCAGAGAGGGTAACTTGTCTTACATCCATGAGATGCTGCCTCCTGTGATGAAAACATTTAAGCAAGCCTTGGCATAATTTCAATGCACAATTAACTATTTAGTCCATTGAGAGGTATATACCTGTCTATTTAAGGAAAGATGACCTTGATTAACTCCTTAGTCATAGCTGCCTACTCCTGATGGCTTGTTTTTCAAATCATACTGTATGAGCAAAAAATATGTAGCTTCATCTGGAATGCTAAACCGGACAAGATAAAACGTGCTTATCTATATAATGAATATGAACTGGGTGGGCTGAGATGATTAAATATAAAAGCACTTAATTAACCTCTTAAAGCTTTACCTATACAAAAGTTTTACTTAGACCCAAAATGGTTCTCAAGTAGAATAAAGTAAAGCACATCCGTGGTTTAAAAATGGCCTTAATTAATTAATTGAAACCTTGTTCAAAGTATCTCTTTTTCAAATAAGCAATGCAGAGCTGTTTACAATTTCGATTTCATCCCCCAGAAAAGATAGAACAAATATTACAACACATTGTTGAACTCGAATGTACTGGTTGATAAAAATACCTGTATTTTGAGGACCAGGATGTTGACAACTGTGCCATACACATTGCAAAATAGCTGGGAAAAGAATTTTGATGTACCAATTCCATGGCACAGGGTATATATATATATATATATATATATATATATATATATATATATATATATATATATATATATATTAGTACCAGTCAAAAGTTTGGACCTACCTACTCATTCCAGGGTTTTTTTTCTTAGTAAAAAGTATGGTCTACATTGTAGAATAATAGTGAAGACATCAAAACTATGAAATAACACATGGAATCATGTAGTAACCCAAAAAATAGTGTTAAATATATTTTATATTTGCCTTGATGACAGCTTTACACACACTTTGCATTCTCTGAACCAGCTTCACATGAGGTAGTCACCTGGAATGCATTTCAATTAACAGTTGTGCCTGAATTTCTTTCTTTTTTAATGCGTTTGAGGCAATCAGTTGTGTTGTGACAAGGTAGGGGTGGTATACAGCAAATAGCCTTATTTGGTAGAAGACCAAGTCCATATTACGGCAAGAACAGCTCAAATAAGCAAAGAGAAACGACAGTCCTTCATTACTTTAAGACATGAAGGTCAGTCAATCCAGAAAATGTCAAGAACTTTGAAAGTTTCTTCAAGTGCGTGCAGTCGCAAAAACCATCAAGCGCTTATGATGAAACTGTCTCTCATGAGGACCACCACAGAAAAGGAAGACCCAGGAAGACCCAAGACCCCAAGTAACAGACACATCTCAACATTAACTGTTCAGAGGAGACTGCGTGAATCAGGCCTTCATGGTCGAATTGCTGCAAAGAAAAAACTACTAAAGGGCACCAATAAGAAGAAGAGACTTGCTTGGGCCAAGAAACACCATCAATGGACATTAGACTGGTGGAAATCTGTCCTTTGGTCTGATGAGTCCAAATTTTTAATTTTTGGTTTCAACCGCCGTGTCTTTGTGAGACGCAGAGTAGGTGAACGGATGATCTCCGCATGTATGGTTCCCACCATGAAGCATGGAGGAGGTGTGAGGGTGCTTTGTTGGTGACACTGTCTGATTTATTTACAATTCAAGGCACACTTAACCTGCATGTCTACCACAGCATTCTGCAGCTATACACCATCCCAGCTGGTTTGTGCTTAGTGACAATGACACCTCCAGGCTGTGTAAGGGCTATTTGACCAAGAAGGAGAGTGATGGAGTGCTGCATCAGTTGACCTGGCTTCCACAAATCACCCGACCTCAAACCAATTGAGATGGTTTGGGATGAGTTGGACCGCAGAGTTAAGGAAAAGCAGCAAACAAGTACTCAGCATATGTGGGAACTCCTTCAAGACTGTTGGAAAAGCATTCCTCATGAAGCTGTTTGAGAGAATGTCAAGAGAATGCAAAGCTGTCATAAAGTCAAAGGGTAGCTACTTTGAAGAATATAAAATATATTATGATTTGTTGAATTTTTTGAGGTTATGTGTTATTTCATAGTTTTGATGTCTTCACTATTATTGTACAATGTAGAAAATGGTATAACTGAAGAAAAACCCTTCAATGAATAGGTGTCCAAACTTTTGACTGGTACTGTATATAAAACGACGAGTTGATAAATAAAATGATGCAAGATTCAACATTTCATGCATTTCGTGCATTTCAGACCTCTTAAGGATCGGACCCTTTTTTTCAATTTTCGCCCAAAATGACATAGCCAAATCTAACCACCTGTATGTAGCTCAGGAACTGAAGCAAGGATATGCATATTCTTGATACCATTTGAAAGGAAACACTTTGAAGTTTGTGGAAATGTGAAGTTTGTGGAAATGTGAAACTAATGTAAGAGAATATAACACATTAGATCTGGTCAAAGATAATACATCATCTTTGAAATGCAAGAGAAAGGCCATTATCTGACTTTGGACTCTTAGCACAATTTAAATTTTGGCCACTAGATGGCAGCATTGTATGCGCAAAGTTTCAGACTGATTCAATGAACCATTGCATTTCTGTTCAAAATGTTGTATCAAGTCTGCCCAAGTGTGCCTAATCGGTCAGTATATACACATTTTCAAGTACATAACTGTGCACTCTCCTCCAACAATAGCATGGTATGTTTTCATTGTAATAGCTTCTGTAAATTGGACAGTGCAGTTAACTGAACAATAATCTAAGATTTCGGCCCATATAAGATATGTCTATGTCCTGGGAAATGTTCTTGTTACTTACAACGTCATGCTAATCACATTAGCGGACGTTAGCTCAACCGTCCCGAGGGTGGGACACCGATCCTGTAGATCGTTAAGAGGTTTTAAAATGATTGTACAGAATTCTTGCCAACAACAAAATGTTGAATATTTGGGGCATACAACCATCGCAGCTCTGCAGATTTTGATGTGAGGATACAGAATCAATAGATAATTTGTGCTGGTATTTCCCTCAAGTAGACGGTTTCATAACAATCTAAAATTGACCCTAGAAATAGCATTGTCGGGAGATTGAGAGACCTGGTCAGTCATTTACTAATACTCTTAGTAAAAGTATTTATCTTCAACTTGCAATCTATGGATTCTATTCGATAGATTCAAAATTGCATGTTAAACATCATAGCATAGTTGAAAGATATCTTGCGAAGAAATACGACGAGGGTGGCAAGCTGAGATAGGTGGGATGAGCTGAGGGAAATTGAGGGTTGGGATGTGGAACTGGAGACAAGTGGGAGTGAAGTTGCTGGGATGACGGTCAAAGATAAAAGTAAAAAATAAAGTCAAAATAAGCAAATAATACAAGTTTAAATGACACAAAAAGTCAAATAAAGTCAAATAATGCAATATAGTATATGTATTTAAAACATAAATGATGCATGGAGACAGTTGTATACAACTACAGCTGCATACATATACACAGCTCACCCTACTCACTCTCCACCTCTTTCTGTGAATTTGATCCTCAGCTCAGACTGAGGAGAGTGGAGTGTTCCCAGAGCGACTACATGAGTACCAAACCCAGAGCTCCACTCGGGTGGCCCAGGAAGAAGCAGGGGGTCCAGCATCCAATCCGAATGGGACGATACTGATCACGGTCAACCTCAGATCAGTCATTCTCAGACAAAAGCTACACGAGAGTTGAGCCTTTATTGGCCCTTGAGAGCTGACTTCGGAAACCCACCAAGTTCTTTATGTAAACCAGTTCTTCAAGTCACATGGTGTACATCTAAATTGTACAACTGATTGTGTGTAAATAAAGATTGAGTTATCTTATAAGTGTTGATCAAATAATTATAGTCTGATGTAATATGATCTTCTGGGAAACTATTGAGAATGGAGTCTTGAAGTTGTGGGCAGCATACCCCCAACAACAACAAATAATACAAAATTAATGTTCATCACTCATATCCCCATGCATACTGTAGTCAACGCGCACACACAAACACACACACAGACAGGTTAAGCTTACAGACACAGGGACACCCTCAGTGATGTGTAGTGCGCGTGTGGCGTAGCTAGAGGAAGACCCTAGTGAATGGGTCTTACATGAAACAGTGGTTTCCAAATACGAGGAGACTAAAACCACATACTCTTTCTCTGAGAGCCACTGTGATTGTCATGTATGGGTCAAAATAAGGGACTGTCCTAGATTGAAACTGACACACTGAATTACAAATCCCTGCTTGTGTTTTCGGACATGACCTTGATGTAAGGTACATCGCTCTATTTTCACTAAGGAGCACGCTTAACTTGTGTAACTCGGCGGATAAGGAAACAATAGGAAAGAAACTGCTGCAATGACTAAAAAAACAAAAACACCCAGCATCATTTCCTGTTTAAGGTTCCCTTGGAGGTTGTTTTTTTGTGCCATTGTGCACTTTAGTATGCACAAGAGGCACCGCTCCTTGATGTTGCACACCTTGCAGTTTCTATGTAGTTAGGGTAAACACACTGCAGTAGACTACGAGGGCTGTACAGGTTTCATGTCACAATGTAATAGTGACTATGTTCCAAATGGAAACCTTTTCTCTTTATAGTGCACTACTTTTGCCCAGGGTGTGCACTATAGGGAATAGGGTGCCATTTGGAACGTATGCCGCATAAAGGTCTGATGTTAACACAAGCGTAGGAGATTTGTATATGTTTTGTTCTATGAGATCATATTAGTCAGTTATCATGAACTTCATGAATTATAAAGCCTTGTGTGCTGTATGTGTTTTTTTAAATAACATAAATGCTTCAAAATGACCAAGATTATCATAGAACAAAACGTATAAGATCTCCTAAGCCTGTGTTTACCACAGACCTTATTTTTCAGCATTTACCCAAAAACTCAGTACATTTTCCCATAGGCTTTGTCCAACGAACCATGAATGAGTTTGTGCCTACAAAAAAAAATACAAAAAAAACCTGACAATAATATTGCTTTCAATGCCGGACGCCCAATTGCTAAAGTGTTGCAGGACCGTTACGATGATCATGAAAGGATCACCCACAGGGCTTCAGCCATGATATGACTGACAGTCACGTGTGAGTGTGTGTTTGCTCTGGGGGGGAAATTCTGGGTTTGGTGTTCATGTAGTCACTCTGGGAAGACTCCCCTCTTTAGTCTGAGTTGACTATCATTTACAGACAAATGTAATAATGAATCATGTCCTGTGGGGCCCAGTCGGTAGAGCATGATGTTTTGTATGTATGCATGACTGTAAGTCTCTTTGAATAAAAGGGTCTGCTAAATGGCACATATTTGATTATTATTTTATAAAGATGTAAATGTAGAGAGTGGCTAGGGTGAGCTACAGGAGGTGTGTGTGTGGGGGTAAAGTCTACACCTGTCGTATTCGGCGCATGTGACAAATCAAATTTGATTTGACTTGTGTATGTTTGCCTATAGCTGCAGTGAGATTTAAAGTAGACCAGTAAATCTCTCTCTTCCCCCCAAACAAACTATAGGCCTCTCAATTTCTAATTAAGCTATCTGTATGATGTGAAGTGACTCTGGATAATGATGCTCACTGGAAAGTTTACTCAAAAATATCATGAAAAACAGGAAATGTTGGCCTACACATTCGCCACAACGTGGTGAATGGTTATACGATTTGGCGCATTACACGTCTGTGATAATATAAGTGCAACATTATGTTAGTTTACCTGACTGACTGTTGCAGGAGACAGTCACATAACCACAGACCAAGTGCGATGGTCGTCACTGACAGGTGCTAGGTAGACCTATGTAGCAACCGCGTGAGGAGTAACTCTGCCTGAGACTCAAACACTTGCATTATGCTCTAGCTTAGCAGGCTAACACAGTCTTGTGGGCAAGACGCAGGTTCGAACCCCGGTCACTCACATTGGTGCCGTGGCCCAGGTGGGTCTCTGCGAGTTCTACCAGAAGCAGTGAAATATGATATGGAGCGAGTCCATATAACAGTCCCGAGATAAGAGGGGGAAATCAAACATATGACTAATGCGATACGAGGTTCCAAGCCCTAACACACAGAGAAATATCCCATTTGAAGGGCATCTAAAGTCACACACCGGTTGAGGGCAGAAACTTTGTGAAGTTCAGAGTGCACTGCCAACAGAGTGAGGATGTTTTTTACTCAAGAGTCTGTGCAGTCAGTCACCCTGCTAGATGTGCAGCAGAGAGAGTTGCTTACAGTCGACGAGGGCCAGATTGTTGTTCACAGTGAAGTGACAGGGAAGGATGTTATGAGACGCACGCTACCATCGTGTGACGAGCATGTGTTGTTTATTTAGGTAGAGCAGAGCAGTCACTGTCTCGTTCGGTTTGGCATACAGTGTATCATTACATTTACCCTGATTGTTGTGCACTGCAAAGGGATAGCAGGGGAGCTTCAGTTTCACGACAAAACTGAGAACTTTCAAGATGAACGTTTACTGGATACCCACGATCCTCCTCTCCCTCTCCAGTGCTGCCAACGTGATAAGCTCCCACTACTGTAACGGTAAGATCTGAGCCTGTTTAAAAGCTCACGCTCTATAATAGTTATGACTGAAAACACGATGCATAATGTACTATCTATCCAGGTGTAATGTATAACAAATTACTTTATTATTGCTGTGTAACTACTGTGAAAAAAGTGGCATGTATGTAAAATGTACATGTAACAACAAAATAAAAAGCTGGGGGGGATATGGGCCAAAAATGTAAACCTATAACAGATCTGGGTCAGTCCAGGATGGCGCAACGTTTGTAGAAAAGGGAATCGTTTCAGCTCTAAACTATTACATTTCTGTCTGAATGTTTCACCATTGGACTTTGTCATTAACGTTCATCTATATTCTCAGTTTCAACAAATGTCACCTCAGGCATGATCCATAGCACTACCAGAACATTCTGATAACAAGAACAAAAGGTTGCCCAATCAAAGGGTTGCAGATCATTCAAGATTTCAATGCTCACCAAGCTGCATGGTTTTATCAGGTGGGGATGCTAGTTGCAGTGGTTTGGATCTCTCCAACACATTACTCAAACTACTGCAGTTAAACCCCAATTACAGATGTGTATATGCTTTAACATCTAGACTGCAGCTATATTATGAATAGAATAAGCAGGTTTATATAATGCATTGAAGTTGTTGTTTCCTCATTCTGATAGGACTTGCAGAAAGGAAACGGCAGGGGTGGGGGTGATAACGATTCAACTAAGTGACTCACATGTTCTAGTCCACACAGTTACGGGACTGCGTCTCTTTTTGAAATCTCAGGCCACAACAGTTGTTTTGGAGCATGTTCAATGTGTGGGTTAAAATACTGTGAAACGATGCATACGAATAGTCCAAATTTGAGAGGGTAAAAAGGCTAGGTAAGCCTCAGAAGCCATTTCCTGTGTGTGTGCGTGTGTGTGTGTGTGTGTGTGTGTGTGTGTGTGTGTGTGTGTGTGTGTGTGTGTGTGTGTGTGTGTGTGTGTGTGTGTGTGTGTGAAAGAGTGCACTGCACATGTGATGGAAGAATGCGCAGTGTATGCAGAGGGTTGCAATTCCACTGAATTGGGGATAGTTTAACCAAAATATGCCACAAGACCTAGAATTGCCTTATGTGTATCCCACACAAAAAGTTTCACTGTTATAAGCTAACTTTTTGGAAGAATTTAAGCAAAATGCCAGGGCTTAACTTCCCATGGACAATTTCCAGAAAAATACCAGAAATATACCGGAAAGTTTCCGACCCTCTGCAACCCTAGTGTGTGCACACACGTTTTACTATACTTGTGAGTACCAAAAGTCCTCAAAAATTCAGATAATTCCTCACTTGTATAAAAGCTATTTTAGGCTTAGGGGTTAGGTTCAGGGTTTGGGTTAGAATTAAGATTAGGTTTAGAATTAGGGTTAGGGTTTGGAGTCAGGAGTTAAGGTTATGGAAAATAGGATTTTGAATGGGAATCAATTGTTAGTCCCCCAAAAGTCCTCACAAGTATAGAAATACAGTGGCTTGCATAAGTATTCACCCCCTTGGCATTTTTCCTATTTTGTTGCCTTACAACCTGGAATTATTATATTTTTTTTTTGGGGGGGGGGGGGGGTTGTATCATTCGATTTACACAACATGCAACACACTTTGAAGATGCAAAATATGTTTTATTGTGAAGCAAACAAGAAATAAGACAAAAGAACTGAAAACTTGAGCGTGCACTACTCACCCCTCCAAAGTCAATACTTTGTAAAGCCACTTTTTGCAGCAATTACAGCTGCACGTCTCTTGGGGTATGTCTTTATAGGCTTTGCACATCTAGCCACTGGGATTTTTGCCCATTCTTCAAGGCAAAACTGCTCCAGCTCCTTGAAGTTGGATGGCTTCCACTGGTGTACAGCGATCTTTAAGTCATACCACAGATTCTCAATTGGATTGAGGTCTGGGCTTTGACTAGGCCATTCCAAGACATTTAAATGCTTCCCCTTAAACCACTTGAGTGTTGCTTTAGCAGTATGCTCAGGGTCATTGTCCTGCTGGAAGGTGAACCTCAGTCCCAGTCTCAAATCTCTGGATGACTGAAACAGGTTTCCCTCAAGAATTTCCCTGTATTTTGCACCATCAATCATTCCTTCAATTCTGATCAGTTTCCCAGTCCCTGCCGATGAAAAACATCCCCACAGCATGATGCTGCCACCACCATGCTTCACTGTGGGGATGGTGTTCTCGGGGTGATGAGAGGTGTTGGGTTTGCGGCAGACATAGCGTTTTCCTTGATGGCCAAAAAGATAGTGTCAGTCTCATCTGACCAGAGTACCTTATACCATATGTTTGGAGAGTCTCCCACATGCCTTTTGGCAAACACCATACGTGTTTGCTTATTTTGTCTATAAGCAATGGCTTTTTTCTGGCCACTCTACTATAAAGCCCAGCTCTGTGGAGTGTACGGCTTAAAGTGATCCTATGGACAGATACTCCAGTCTCCGCTGTGGAGCTTTGTAGCTCCTTCAGGGTTATCTTTGGTCTCTTTGTTGCCTCTCTGATTAATGCCCTCCTTGCCTGGTCCGTGAGTTTTGGTGGGCGGCCCTCTCTTGGCAGGTTTGTTGTGGTGCCATGTTCTTTCAATTTTTAATAATTTATTTAATGTTGCTCCGTGGGATGTTCAAAGTTTCAGATATTTTTCTATAACCCAACCCTGATCTGTACTTCCCCGAGCTCCTTGGTCTTCATGGTGCCGCTTGCTTGGTGGTGCCCCTTGCTTAGTGGTGTTGCAGACACTGGGTCCTTTCAGAGCAGGTGTATATATACTCAGATCATGTGACACAGATCATGTGACAGATTGCAAACAGGTGGACTTCATTTAACGAATTATGTGACTTTTGAAGGTAATTGGTTGCAGCAGATCTTATTTAGGAGCTTCATAGCAAAGGGGGTGAATACATATGCACGCACCACTTTTCTGTTTTGAATTTTTTGAATTTGTTGAAACAAGTAATTTTTGTTCATTTCACTTCACCAATTTGGACTATTTTGTGTATGTCCATTACATGAAATCCAAGTAAAAATCAATTTAAATTACAAATTGTAATGCAACAAAATAGGAAAAACGCCAAGGGGGATGAATACTTTTGCAAGGTACTGTACATAGCTGTTTATGTGTGTGTGTTCAAGATCAAAGAGACAAAAAAATTGGCAAAGGACAGGAGTGGAACGTTAGCTAAAAAGACTTGTAACCAGAGTAGGTTTCTACTAGCCTGGTCCCAGATCTGTTGACAATGACTCAAATGCTGTCATTGTCAAGCTGAAAAGTCTGGTCTCACAGTAATCTGTTTGGCATGACAATTCCATAAGGACTTGGCAAGAGAGCTGAAACAGACTGGCACCAAGGCTAGGTTTACACCTCATTGCACTCACCAAATCTTGCTGTGTCAGATCATTGATTTCTTCAAGGAAAGAAAGAGGGAAGTATTAAAACAGGGCCCTTGTCTACTTCCCTTTGATATAATGCGCACAACTGACTGCCTCTGTTTGACTTTTGACCTTCCCTCACCAGACAAGCTCAGAACGTTCTATGTGGTCCATGTGTCTGTCAACGGCATTGCATCGGTCAGATGCCCCAACCTGACAGGCAAGGACAAGGAGGAGATGAGATTCCACCTTTACCTGGGCTTGGTCGAGGTTGGCAACCACACTCACGACAGTGCTCACAACCACAACTCCACAGAGACCGTGAGTCCTGTTGGGAAGGGTCTGGGGCTGAGGGTGAACAATCAGGACCATACGGTCAGTTTTGTCCTCTCTGGAATGACCACGGAGCGCGCTGGAGTCTATACCTGTGAGGGGCACCCCATGTACCCACCTCCCATTGAGAAAGTACCAGACGAGCCTCAGACCTTGGTCCTGGTTGAAGGTATGTTTACTTCAAAATAAACTGATCTATACAAGCACACACAAATACACACGGGTGCGCACATGCAAGCACAGTGGTTCAAAATGCTATATCTTGATTTACAGGAATATACACTGAGTGTACAAAACATTAGGAACACCTGCTCTTTCCATGACAAAGACTGATCAGATAAATCCAGGTGAAAGCTATGATCCCTTATTGATGTCACCTGTGAAATCCACATCAATCAGTGTAGATAAAGGGGAGGAGATAGGTTAAAGAAGGACTTGAGATATTGATTGTGTATATTTGCCATTCAGAGGGTGAATGGGCAAGACAAAGATGCAAGTGCCTTTGAATGGAGTATGGTAGCAGGTGCAAGGCACACCGGTTTGAGTGTGTCAAGAACTGCAACGCTGCTGCGTTTTTCATGCTCAACAGTTTCCTGCGTGTATGAAGAATGGTCCACCATCCAAATGTCATTCAATTAACTTGACACAACTGTGAGAAGGCTGTTCTGAGGGCAAAAGGGTTTGCAACTCACTATTAGGAAGTAGGAGGGTGTTCCTAATGTTTTGTGTACTCAGTGTATATTCCGATGTACTTGTGCTTAAAGGCCAAACGGGCCAGTTTACTGGACCTAGATATGTCTATTTCTTTTACTTAAAATGCACTTTCAGTGGTAAAACTAAAGTACCCCAGGAGTAGGCTTAATCTGGATCTGTAAAACTATTCCTTGAAGTTTAAAACTCACATCTCTCGCTCTCTGATTGGTTGGTCAGCATACCAGTGCCAGGCAGGAAAGACTGTGGGATGTGTAGAACCTAGAGTGCATGGTGTCCCTGTTTGGGCATGGGTGCTGGGGTTCTGGGTCACCACCATCTATGGCCTGGTTGTCACGGTCATCGCCTTTGTCATCTGGGTGAGCGACATCTTGCTTCCTTTCATCAAAGAGAGGGTAACTTGTCTTACATCCATGAGTTGCTGTGATGAAAACATATAAGTAATCTCTCAAGCCTTGGCATAAATTCAATGCACAATTAACTATTTAGTCTAACAATGCAATATAGTATTCAGTACCAGTCAAAAGTTGAGACACATCCACTAATCAAAGTTTTTTAAAACTATTTTCAACATTGTAGAATAATAGTGAAAACATTAAAACTATGAAATAACACATATGGAATCATGTAGTAACCAAAATAAGTGTTAAACAAATCAAAATATGTTATATTTGAGATTCTTCAAAGTAGCCACCCTTTGCCTTGATGACAGCTTTACACACTCTTGGCATTCTCTCAACCAGCTTCACCTGGAATGTTTTTACAAAAGTCTTGAAGGAGTTTCCACATAGGCTGAGCACTTGTTAGCTGCTTTTCCTTCACTCTACGGTCCAACTCATCCCAAACCATCTCAATTGGGATAAGGTTGGGTGATTGTGGAGGCCAGGTCATCTGATGCAGCCCTCCATCACTCTCCTCGGTCAAATAGCCCTTACACAGCCTGGAGGTGTTTTGGGTCATTGTCCTGTTGAAAAACAAATGATAGTGGGACTAAGTGCAAACCAGATGGGATGGCGTATCGCTGCACAATCCTGTGGTAGCCATGCTGGTTAAGTGTGCCTCGAATTCTAAATAAATCATTGACAGTGTCACCAACAAAGGACCCTCACACCACCTCCTCCATGCTTCACAATGGGAACCACACATGCGGAGATCATCCGTTCACCTACTCTATATCTCACAAAGACACCGCGGTTGGGTGTCTAATGTCCATTGCTCGTGTTTCTTGGCCCAAACAAGTCCCTTCTTATTATTGGTGTCCTTTAGTAGTGGTTTCTTTGCAGCAATTCAACCATGAAGGCCTGATTCACACAGTCTCCTCTGAACAGATGTTGAGATGTGTCTGTTACTTGAACTCTGTGAAGCATTTTTTTGGGCTGCAATCTGAAGTGCAGTTAACTCTAATGAACTTACCCGCTGCAGCAGAGGTAACTCTGGGTCTTCCTTTTCTGTGGTGGTCCTCATGAGAGCCAGTTTCATCATAGCGCTTGATGGTTTTTGCGACTACACTTGAAGAAACTTTCAAAGTTCTTGACATTTTCCGTATTGACTGACCTTCATGTCTTAAAGTAATGATGGACTGTCATTTTGCTTTGCTTTTTTGAGCTGTTCTTGCCATAATATGGACTTGGTCTTTTAACAAATAGGGCTATCTTCTGTATACCACCCCTACCTTGTCACAACACAACTGAGTGGCTCAAATGCATTAAGGAAAGAAATTCCACAAAATAACTTTTAACAAGGCACACCTGTTAATTGAAATGCATTCCAGGTGACTACTGCATGAAGCTGGTTGAGAGAATGCCAAGCATGTGCAAAGCTGTCATCAAGTCAAAGGGTGGCTACTTGAAGAATCTTCAATATAAATATATAATAAGATTTATTTAACACTTTTTTGTTTAGTACATGATTCCATATGTGTTATTTCATAGTTTGTACAATAATAGTGAAGACATAAATGTAGAAAATAAAGAAAAACAATTGAACGAGTAGGTGTGTCCAAACTTTTGACTGGTACTTTATGTATTTAAAACATAAATGATGCATGGAGACAGTTGTATACAACTACAGCTGCATACATATACACAGCTCACCCTACTCACTCTCCACCTCTTTCTGTGAATTTGATCCTCAGCTCAGACTGAGGAGAGTGGAGTGTTCCCAGAGCGACTACATGAACACCAAACCCAAAGCTCCACTCAGGGGACCCAGGAAGAAGCACGGGGTCCAGCATCCAATCCGAATGGGACGATACTGATCAGTCATCCTCAGATCAGTCATTCTCAGACAAAAGCTACACGAGAGTTGAGCCTTTATTGGCCATTGAGAGCTGACTGGAGAAACAGACCAAGTTCTTGATGTAAATACGAAAGCTAGCTCTTCAAATGACGAGGTGTACATCTAAATTGTACATCTGATTGCGTGCAAATAAAGATTTGAGTTATCTTATAAATGTTGATCAAATAATTATAGTCTGATTTAATATGATCTTCTGGGAAACTATTGAGAATGGAGTCTTAGTTGTGGGCATTATACTATATAAAACAATATCGCCTTGCATACTGATCGAACGCCCACGCCCACACACACGAATGGGTTAAGCGTACAGACACAGGGATATCATATCTGATTTGTAGTGGGTAAGTAGTGAAGAGGAAGACCCTAGCTCTGTGGTGAATGGGTCTCACAGGAAACAGCGGTTTCCGAATATGAGGGGACTGAACCACATTTTCACTCTCTGAGAGGCACTGATTGTCATGTACAGTTTATGTATCAAAATAAGGGACTGCCTTACATTGAAACTGGCACACGGAATTACAAATCCCTACTTGTCCTTTTAATGGACTAATTCTTTGTTACTGTACTTAAGTAGTTTTCTTTTTATCTAATCAAGCTGGTGCTTCAAATCGAGCATTCCCAAGCTACAGGCCTCTCTCAACTGTTTCAGTGTATTGCAATATTTTAGTTTTAACCATTGTTTACAGATTTTTATAGAACAACTTACAACTCGTCATTTAACTCAGCCACAAGGAAATGTTGAAATACAAAAAAACTGCTGTAATGACTAAAACAAAAAAAACCACACCTAGCATAATTTCCTGTCTGCTGTTTCCTTGGAGGCTTGTGTTTTGTGCCATTGTGCACGAGAGTATGCATAAGAGGGACTGCACCTTGATGTTGTGCACCTTGCAGTTTCTATGTAGTTAGGGCAAACGCATTAAACCAGCAGACTATGAGGGCTGTACAGGTTTCATGTCACAATGAAACAGTAGCTACATCCCAAATGGAAACCTTTTCTCTTTATAGTGCACTACTTTTACATTATACATTACCTATACTGTATGTATTCCTGCATTCGTGAAGGATTCAGACCCCTTGACTTTTTCCAAATGTTGGTACATTACAGCCTTATTCTAAAATTGATTAAATTGTTTTTTTCTCCTCATCAATCTACACCACAATACCTTGTACCTGAGTTTAGACATTTTTGCAAATGTATAAAAAAATAAACTGAAAATCAAATCAAATCCAATTGTATTTGACACATACACGTGTTTTGCAGATGTTATTGCGAGTGTAGCGAAATGCTTGTGTTTCTAGCTAACAGTGCAGTAATATCTATCAATTTCACAACAATACAAACAAATCTAAAGTAAAGGAATGGAATTAAGAATATATAAATATTTGGGTGAGCAATGTCAGAGCAGAATAGACTAAGATACAGTATAATAGGATAGAATACAGTATATACATATGAGATGAGTAATGCAAAATATGTAAACATTATTAAAGAGATTAGTGTTCTATTATTAAAGTGGCCAGTGATTCCATGTCTATGATGGCTAACAGTATTCTTTTTTTTATTTTTATTTTTTATTTTTTATCCCCTTTTCTCCCCAATTTTCGTGGTATCCAATCGCTAGTAATTACTATCTTGTCTCATCGCTACAACTCCCGTACGGGCTCGGGAGAGACGAAGGTCGAAAGTCATGCGTCCTCCGAAGCACAACCCAACCAAGCCGCACTGCTTCTTTAACACAGCGCGCCTCCAACCCGGAAGCCAGCCGCACCAATGTGTCGGAGGAAACACCGTGCACCTGGCCCCCTTGGTTAGCACGCACTGCGCCCAGCCCGCCACAGGAGTCGCTGGAGCGCGATGAGACAAGGAAATCCCTACCGGCCAAACCCTCCCTTACCCAGACGACGCTAGCCCAATTGTGCGTCGCCCCACGGACCTCCCGGTCGCGGCCGGCTGCGACAGAGCCTGGGGGCGAACCCAGAGACTCTGGTGGCGCAGTTAGCACTGCGATGCAGTGCTCTAGACCACTGCGCCACCCGGGAGGCCCCCGCTAACAGTATTCTAACAATATTTAACTCTCTGATGGTGTCACGTTCCTGACCGGTTTTCTGTTATTTTGTATGTGTTTGACGGTCAGGGCGTGAGTTTGGGTGGGTAGTCTATGTTGTGTGTTTCTATGTTTGTTAAGGGTGACCTGATATGGCTCTCAATTAGAGGCAGGTGGTTTTCATTTCCTCTGATTGAGAGCCATATTAAGGTAGGTGTTTTCACACTGTTTGTTTGTGGGTGGTTGTCTCCTGTGTCTGTGTCTATGTAAGTTGCGCCACACGGGACTGTTTTCGGTTTGTTTGTTCGGTTTATGTAGTCTGTTCCTGTTTCATGCGTTCTTCGTGTCATAAGTTCTTATGTTCAGGTGCGTCTACGTCGTTTGTTGTTTTGTAGTTTGTTAAAGTGTTTTCGTGTTTTTTCGTCTTGAATTTAATAAATCATGTCATCTCAAGAAGCTGCATTTTGGTTCAAGCCTTGCTCCTCCTCAAATCCGTTACAGATGGCCTTGAGATAGAAGCTGTTTTTCAGTCTCTCGGTCCCACATGGCACTGACATCCCATGCTGGATGATAGCGGTGTGCCCGGTGATGCGTTGGGCAGACCCTACCACCCTCTCGAGAGCCCTGCGGTTGCGGGTGGTGCAGTTGCCGTACCAGGGGGTGATACAGCTCGACAAGATGCTCTCAATTGTGCATCTGTAAAAGTTTGTGAGGGTTTTAGGTGCCAAGTCAAATTTCTTCAGCCTTCTGAGGTTGAAGAGGGGCTGTTGCGCCTTCTTCACCACACTGTCTGTGTGGGTGGACCATTTCAGTTTGTCAGTGATGTGTACGACGAGAACTTGAAGCTTTCCACCTTCTCCACTGCAGTCCTGTTGATGTGGATAGGGGGGTGCTCCCTCTGCTGTTTCCTGAAGTCCACAATCAGCTCCTTTCTTTTGTTGACGTTGGGTGTGAGATCATTTTCCTGGCACCACACTCCCAAGACCTCACCTCCTCCCTGTTAAGCTGTCTCGTCATTGTTGGATATCAGGCCTACTACCGTTTGTGTCGTTTGCAAACTTGATGATTGAGTAGGAGATGTGCGTGGCCACGCAGTCATGGGTGAACAGGGAATACAGGAGGGGGCTGAGCACACATCCTTGTGAGACCCCAGTGTTGAGAATCAACAAAGTGGTGTTTTTTCCTGCCTTCACAGCCTGGGGGGGGGGGGGGGGGGGGGGCTCATCATGCAGTCCAGGACCCAGTTGCACAGGGCAGGGTTCAGACCCAGGGCCTCAAGCTTAATGATGATCTTGGAGGGTACTATGGTGTTGAATGCTGAGCTTCAGTCAATGAACAGCATTCTTACATAGGTATTCTTGTTGTCCAGATGGGATAGGGCAGTGTGCAGTGCGATGGCATCGTCTGTGGATCTATTGGGGCGGTAAGCAAATTGAAGTGGGTCTAGTGTGTCAGGTAAGGTAGAGGTGATATGATCCTTGACTAGTCTCTCAAATCACTTCATGATGGCAGAAGTGAGTGCTACGGGGTGATCGTCATTTAGTTCAGTTACCTTTGTTTTCTTGGGGAAGGAACAATGGTGAACATCTTAAAGCATGTGGGGACAGTAGACTGGGATAGGGAGAGATTGAATATGTCCGTAAACACTCTAGCCAGCTTGTCTGCACATGCTCTGAGGAAGCGGCTAGGGATGCCATCAGTTTGGGCCGGCAGCCTTGCGAGGGTTAACACACTGTTGTGGAAATTCTTACACAGGGACACTAAGTCAATTTTAAATTAATCATTGTTTATTGTCAGTGCACTGAAGAGGTTCCAACCAGCTCACTGCACCATACTAAACATGTTAACCAGGAGCTCTTCCTGGGCATACCCAGCAGTTGTCTTATATTCGGCTATACATAGACAAGTTATATTTGCATGATTTAGCAGAATTAATTAATCATTACCGTTTTGTTTCATAACATGTGACAGACCAATACCTCACGAGGCTTCTCCTCTCTAAGCTGAGACCTTGAAACAAAATGGAGTCATGATCAGATTTGCGGAAAGGAGGGGAGGGTGGGTCTTGAAGGCATCCCAGAAGTTGGAGTAGCAGTGGTTGAGTGTTTTAGCAGCGCGAGTACTAAAGTCAAGTCAATGTGCTGATAGAACTTCTGTAGCATTTTCTCAAATTTGCTTTATTAAAATCCCCAGCTACAATAAATGCGGCCTCAGGATATGTGGTTTCCAGTTTGCATAAAGTCCAGTGACGTTCTTTGAAGGACATTGCGGTATCGGCTTGAGGGGGGATATATACACAGCTGTGACTTTAACCAAAGAGAATTCTCTTGGGAGATAATACTGTCGGCATTTGATTGTGAGGTATTCTAGGTCGGGTGAACAAAAGGACTTGAGTTCTTGTATGTTATCACAATCACACCATGAGTCGTTAATAATGAAATATACACCCCCGCCCTTCTTCTTCCCGGAGAGATATTTATTCCCTGCGTGATGAACTGAGAACCCAACTGGCTGGACGGACTCAGACAGTATATCCCGAGAGAGCTATGTTTCCGTGAAACAGAGTATGTTACAATCCTTGATGTCTCCCTGGAAAGAAATCCTCACCCTGAGCTCGTCAACTTTATTATCCAGAGACTGAATTTCAGAAAGTAATATACTTGAAAGTTGGTCTAGAAGACCACGCCGAGTACCTCTCCTCCACCGGCTGTGTTTTGGATCAGCCTCTGGAATCAGTTCAATTGCCCTGGGGGATACGAACAAAGCATCCAATTCAGGAAAGTTGTAATGCTGGTGGTTCTGGTGAGTTACCGCCACTCTGATATCCAATAGTTCTTCCCGGCTGTGTGTAATAACACAACAAAAAATCTGGGCTAATTGTGTAAGAAATAACACAAAACACTAAATACTGAAAAGTCTCTTAAGAGCTAGAAGCACAGCAGCCCTCTGTCAGTGCCATTTTCATCAGTATTTTTACATAAGTATTCAGACCCTTTACTCAGTACTTTGTTAAAGCACCTTAGGCAGCGATTACAGCCTCGTGTCTTCTTGGGTATGATGCTTCAAGGTTGGCACACCTGCATTTGGAGAGTTTCTCCCATTCTTCTCTGCAGATCCTCTCAAGCACTGTCAGATTTGATGGGGAGCGTTGCTGCACAGCTATTTTCAGGTCTCTCCAGAGATGTTCGATCAAGTCCGGGATCTTGCTGGGCCACTCAAGGAGTCAGAGACTTGTCCCGAAGCCACTCCTGCATTGTCTTGGCTGTGTGCTTAGGGTCGTTGTCCTGTTGGAAGGTGAAGCTTCACCCCAGTCTGAGGTCCTGAGTGCTCTGGAGTAGGTTTTCATCAAGGATCTCTCTGTACTGTGCTCCGTTCATTCTCCCCTCTACTCTCCCAGTCCCTGCCGCTGAAAAACATCCCCACAGCATGATGCTGCCACCATGCTTCACCGTAGGGATGGTGGCAGGTTTCCTCCAGACGTGACACCTGACATTCAGGTCAAAGAGTTCAAACTTGGTTTCATCAGACCAGAAACAATTGTTTCTCATGGTCAGAGTTCTTTAGGTGCCTTTTGGCAAACTCAGAGTAGGCTATCATGTGCCTTTTACTGAGGTGTGGCTTCCATCTGGGCAAACTACCATAAAGGTCTGACTGGTGAAGCTCTGCAGAGATGGTTGTAATTCTGGAAGGTTCTCCCATCTCCACAGAGGAACTCTGGAGCTCTGTCAGAGTACAGAGTAACCATTGGATTCTTGGTCACCTACCTGACCAAGGCCCTTCTTCCCGATTGCTCAGTTTGGCCGGGCGGCCAGCTCTAGGAAGTCTTGGTGGTTCCAAACTTCTTCCATTTAAGAATGATGGAGGCCACTGTGTTCTTGGCGACCTTAAATGCTGCAGACATTTTTTGGTACCCTTCCCCAGATCTGTGCCTCGACACAATCCGGTCTCTGAGCTCTAATTTCGAAAAACCCATTTTCTCTGTCATTATGGGGTATTGTGTGTAGATTAATGAGGAAAATGTTTTATTTAATCCATTTTAGAGTAAGGCTGTAACGTAATTTCGGGGGGAAAAGTCAAGGGGTCTGAACACTTTCCCAATGCACTGTAGAGAATAGGGTATGATTTGGGACGCATTCTATACATCTCATCCATTTTTGTCAGCAAGTCTACATATGCACAATAGCAAATTAATAAAGGAAAATAGTAACCAGTTATGTGACAAACATTGTGAAAACCTTTGACAGTTTCTCCAATAAATTACACGCATTTTTAAAAACAGAAATTTTAGTAGATTCCTGTTTTTATTACATTTTATTTTAGTTACAGGCATGAATATAGACCACTTAGTTATCACATCATTTCCCAACTCTACTAAATGACATGCCAATAATTTGAACAGTTTCACTCTTGGTAAGGCCACCAATTCATCACATCAGTATTGTTCTCAAGTGCAAACATATTCTATATGACTAGTGCCCTGGTTTGTTTATCATGTCACATGACCTGGATTTTGACCGTTATTTTAAGCCTTTTTCAAAAATGAGAATTAGACCAAAAATGTATTTTAGAATAACGTAAAAAAACGTGGAAAAGGTTAAGGGGTCTGAATACACTGTACGTATATATGCACAGCACCAGTCAAAAGTTTGGGCACACCTACTCATTCATAAAAATAAAATAAATAAATAAATAAAAACAATTTTCTACATTGTACAATAATAGTGAATATTTCAAAACTATGAAATAACACATATGGAATCATGTACTAACCCCAATGTTAAATAAATAATTTTAGTTTCGTCAAAGTAACCACCCTTCGCCTTGATGACAGCTGTGCACACTATTGGCATTCTTTCAACAATCTTTATGACATAGTCACCTGGAATGCATTTCAATTAACAGGTGTGCCTTGTTAAAAGTTATTTTGTGGAATTTCTTTCCTTCTTAATGCATTTGAGCCAATCAGTTGTGTTGTGACAAGGTAAGGGTGGTATACAGAAGATAGCCCTATTTGGTACATACCACCCTGCATACCACTGCTGGCTTGCTTCTGAAGCTAAGCAGGGTTGGTCCTGGTCAGTCCCTGGATGGGAGACCAGATGCTGCTGGAAGTGGTGTTGGAGGGCCAGTAGGAGGCACTCTTTCCTCTGGTCTAAACAATATCCCAATGCCC
Organism: Salvelinus fontinalis; assembly: GCF_029448725.1. Taxonomy (NCBI): domain Eukaryota; kingdom Metazoa; phylum Chordata; class Actinopteri; order Salmoniformes; family Salmonidae; genus Salvelinus; species Salvelinus fontinalis. Next base: position 18,354,536 of record NC_074705.1, read on the forward strand.
CAGGGCAGTGATTGGGGACACTGTCCTGTATAGGGTGCCGTCTTTCGGATTGGACGTTAAACGGGTGTCCTGACTCTCTGAGGTCATTAAAGATCCCATGGCACTTATCGCAAGAGTAGGGGTGTTAACCCCGGTGTCCTGGCTAAATTCCCAATCTGGCCCTCAAACCATCATGGTCACCTAATAATCCCCAGTTTACAATTGGCTCATTCATCCCCCTCCTCTCCCCTGTAACTATTCCCCAGGTCGTTGCTGCAAATGAGAACGTGTTCTCAGTCAACTTACCTGGTAAAATAACGGTAAAATAAATAAAATAAAATTGGTAGAAGACCAAATCCATATTACGGCAAGAACAGCTCAAATAAGCAAAGAGAAACGACAGTCCTTCATTACTTTAAGACATGAAGGTCAGTCAATACGGAAAATGTCAAGTACTTTGAAAGTTTCTTCAAGTGTAGTCGCAAAAACCATCAAGTGCTATGATGAAACTGGCTCTCATGAGGACCGCCACAGGAAAGAAAGACCCAGAGTTACCTCTGCTGCAGAGTTCATTGGAGTTAACTGCACTTCACATTGCAGCCCAACTAAATGCTTCACAGAGTTCAAGCAACAGACACATCTCAACATTAACTATTCCAAGGAGACTGAGTGAATCAGGCCTTCATGGTTGAATTGTTACAAAGAATCCACTACTAAAAGACACCAATTAGAAGAGACTTGGTTGGGCCAAGAAACACAAGCAATGAACATTAGACTGGTGGAAATCTGTCCTTTTGTCTGATGAGTTCAAATTTGAGATTTTTGGGTTGCAACTGCCGTGTCTTTGTGAGACGCAGAGTAGGTGAACGGATGATCTCTGCATGTATGGTTCCCACCATGAAGATTGGAGACGGTGTGATGGTGCTTTGCTGGTGACAAGGTCTGTGATTTATTTAGAATTCAAGGCATACTTAACCTGCATGGCTACCACAGCATTCTGCAGCGATACACCATCCCATCTGGTTTTCCATTGGAAAAACAAATGATAGTTCCTCTAACAGGACAATGACCCAAAACACACCTCCAGGATGTTTAAGGGCCATTTGACCAAGAAGGAAAGTGACCGAGTGCTGCATAAGATGATCTGGCCTCCACAATCCAATTGAGATTGCTTGGGATGAGTTGAGCCGCATAGTGAAGGAAAAACAGCCAACAATTACTCAGCATATGTGGGAACTCCTTCAAGACTGTTGGAAAAGCATTCCTCATGAAGCTGGTTGAGAGAATGCCAAGAGTGTTCAAAGCTGTCATCAAGCCTAAGGGTGACTACTTTGAAGAATCTAAAATATATTTTGATTTGTTTAACACTTTTTTTGGTTACTACATGATTCCATGTGTTATTTCATAGTTTATGACTTCACTATTATTCTACAATGTAGAAAACAGTAAAAATAAAGAAAAACCCTTGAATTAGTAGGCGTGTCCCACTCAAAACACAGGGGGATGTGTGTTTCTGATATACACACAGACATGAAAACAACTTACACACACACACCCTCTGTGTTAGCATCGGTTTTTGATACTATCACTCAGCGTGATATCTGCCCAGCAATTATGCGTGTCAGTTAACACTGTGACGCTGTAATGGAGGTGACATGTAGGTTTGAACAGCTGTATGCGGTGCAGTAGCATTTTTTTTGGTTACTACATGATTCCATATGTGTTATTTCATAGTTTTGATGTCTTCGCTAATATTCCACAATGTAAAAAAGAAGGCTGAAATGAGTAGGTGTCCAAACTTTTGACTGGTACTGTGTATAGTGGATGACTGTTTCTATCATTTTATTTTCAGCATAAGTGACAGTCATGATTATAAACCCTTTCTTTGTTATAACATCAGTTCCCATAACCACCTCTCCTCAACACATTTCAATGACATGGCATCAATCTGAACAATTTCAGGCCCAATCCCAAATCAACCACTAGACACTCACCCTATGCACGTGAGATGTAAGAGGATTTAACGGGTATAAGCAATTCATTCCAACTGGCCCTCTGGTAGGCTAGGTTGAAGTTTCACCATATTGCTTAAACCCATCAAATCATATCCGATCTCCACAAGTGCACAGGGTGTAGGGTCCATTTAGGATTGGGCCTCACTTTGGGCAAGGCCACAGAGTCATCTCAAGTGACGTATTCTAAATGAGACACACAAACCCAGAAGAAACATGGCTCTGTCTCAATAGTCGACAGTAGCTTCTTCTCCTCGTCTCCTTTCCTTCCTCTGGTCAGGCTGGTCAGTTCCCTCAGTGCAGATGAAGGAGAGGAGGCGTAGACTATTTAGGAATAACCCATGAGAGGTAATAAGATGCTTAAAGTTATGTTACTTAACTTTAAGTTACTTCAACAGGATTGAACTTACTTAAACATAAACATTGACGCTCCGACACAGATTCCTTCAAAAATATGAGGAGCAATGACACAGATGGGAGTTTGTTCCCATTTACTTTCTAGTTAAATAGTGAGACATCACGCAGAGAACTGTATAGTCCAGACACTCAGAGATATTTTCGATAACAGTCTTCATGTAGTCAATTCAGTATACCAGCAGTTCCTGTGCAACGAATGACAGGACCAGACCGTGACCAGACTGACCACAGAACCAGGTCGGGGTTCTCTTGACTGAATGTCCCCGCTCTCTCCATGTCCGTCAGTCTGTCATCTGTTCGACGTTAGCAGGTCTCTCCTGTTCTGGAAAGATCCGTGTTTTGAGGAGCTCTGTTCTCTCCTCTTCGGACAGATTGTCCAGCTCGTGCTCCAACACCTAGGAATGGAGAGGAGGGACGGGAAATAACGTACTTAGAAATGAGGGATGGGTAAAAGTGGGGATACCTAGTAGGGGGTCTTGAAGTCGAGTCAAGTTCAAGATGGGCTCTGCAACATTTGTCTTATTTTAGTGTATTACAATGTCTCTCAAATACACAAAGTTAAGACTCATAAATAACAATGCTAAACATGGCTCACATTTCACCTTATCAAAATAGGATGGTACAGAGTTCAAGTTCATCATCTCAGAAGGAAATGTGTTTGTTAACAAAGAGAGACAGTTAAGACACAATCACATTAGCGAGAGCTTAAAACAAGAGCCTAGGCTACGACATTGGGGTGCAAGACTCACCACGACTGGGGTGTATCCTAGGACCGTCAAATGACGCATCTTGATAGCCAGGTTGCCACGGGGATGGGAGGTACCATAACAGAAAGAGGACGGGGGTGCGCAGAACACTGCAATTCTACATCAGGAGGAGAGAATACAAGACTAGTTTGATCCTAATTTGGATAACATTGATGTGACTGAAACAGTAATTGAATGAGTCTGAATGGGAGAGACCACACCCTAAGCTCTAATTCAGATGAACTGAATCATATAATCCTGTAAATTTAACAGATAGTAATTGTTTTTCCACCACATTAGTTAGTAACCTTTGACTGTGCTCAGGTGGAGGAGACTCGCCCTCAGATGGTGCCCTCCATCCTGTGGCTTCTTGTAGAGGTTTGGGTTGGGTTATCACACCATCTGTAATACAACCCAGACACAACTCGTAATATGACATCCTTTTATCAACAGAGACAAGAACTCGCTAAAATAAAGCACAAGCACTATTGAGCATTGGTGAAGAAATAATTGGGACACACATCTTATGCTGACAAGTTCAAATACATTACCTAACTCAACACATACGTAAAAGCTGCACGACTGTCTTGTCCCACATAATAAATACACAACATAATGACCCCAAACAGTGAGGTAGCCAGGTCCCAGATCTGTTTGTGCTGTACAGCCAACTTCTATGGTCATTGTAATGCCAAACAACCATACGAGTTAGCTATCCAGCGTTTCCCAAACCCGGTCCTGACCCACACCCCCAGGTGCACGTTTTAGTTTATGCCCTAGCACTACACAGCTGATTCCAATAATCAAAGTGTGATGAGTTTATTTGAATCAGCTGTGTAGTGCTAGGGAAAAAACCAAAGCATGCACCCAGGGGGGGTCCCAGGACCAAGTTTGGGAAACCATGAGCTATACAACACAAACAGATCTGGGACCAGGCAATGTTCCGCCTAAGCTCTAAGCTCGGACAGAAGAAATAGCAGCCCACGCAGAAAAGCACGAGATTTACATTTCTTTCCCCTTAATGAACACTATCAACGTTTCGCTCTACTGTAGGAATTGTGCTCGAATCAACATAATATTTTCTAATCAAATCTAATTGAATTTGTCACATGCGCCAAATACAACAGATGTAGACCTTACTGTGAAATGCTTACTTACAAGCCCTTAACCAACAATGCAGTTCAAGAAATAGAGTTAAGAAAATATTTACAAAATAAAATGTAGTCAAAAATAAAATAAAAAGTAACACAAAATAACAATAACGAGGCTATATACGGGGGTACCGAGTCAATGTGCAGGGGTACAGTTTAGTTGAGGTAATTTGTACATGTAGGTTGGGTAAAATGACTATTCATAGATAATAAACGGGGGGCAATGTAAGTAGTCCAGGTGGCCATTTGATTAATTGTTCAGCAGTCTTATGGCTTGGGGGGGGGGGGGGGGGGTAGAAGCAATATTAGCCACTTCAATGTAACATACCGAAACAAAATGAACTATGCAAGACTTAGTTTTGCTTCGAACTGTGCAAGAGATTTTCTTGTAGGCAAAGCACATTGGAGTAGGATTCTATTTCATTGACAGCCACGACTCAGGCCCGTACTCTACACAGACTGGTGCGCCATAACCAATCAGAGCTGCAGTCGGCCTATATGCAAATAGCCATTGTCATATATGGATCTGTGCCATTCACTTTGAACTGGACTGTGTTTACAGCATGAGCGTTAGCGAGTAGATGCGCTTGTTTTGAGATCAAAGCGAGAGTTGCATGTAGCCACCTGTGCACATTTGTTCATATTCTTTGCTAGTTAGTGAGTTATTAGCCCAGTTATAGCTAATTTCTCGGCAACAAATGGGGAAGTTGTTGCTTCCTACAAGAGCACAAAATGTGTGCATTTCTAGCCATCTTTGAAAAGCGAGTTAGGTAAAGAGTTTTTTTTGTCTTAAAGGGACAGTGTTGTAGCCAATAGGCAAAGGGTAGCATCATTGTCTGTAATAATGGTATAGGAATAATAATGCATTTTATTTTAAAAAGTGGTTTCTTGCACCAAACAACAACATTCAGTCACCTTGTCTGAAGGACAAGTGGATAAACAGGTTAATGTCAAGCCCTGCATGTTTTTTCCCCAAAAGGCTCATGGAATGTAGGCCTACATTGAACACCACACATTGGCTGCTACTGTAGGCTGAATGATAGAACAGCTATTTCCATATTAAAACGTTTTGGGATGCATTTTTCTCCATTGTTTTTGGCCACTCTGATAGGCCTACATTACGATCAAATAGCCATAGTAGTCTACTTGGCCACTTAAAAAACTAACTTAAAGCAGGTACAGCCTCAGTAAAGGCGTGCCGAAGGTTACACAGAATTTTCACAACGTTCAAGTTTGCACTCAGCAGAACTGAAATTTGCTCACTGCCTAAAATTTTTTGAGGGAACATTGGGACCAAGCTAGTGAGGTCCTATTTACCTATGAAGTATAGGTCTTCAACCATCACACCCTCCTGTAGCAGCCCTTCCTGGGCGATGCTCTGCAGGGTCATAGACAGCCCTGGGTTAATGGACAGGTCGTTAGGGGCTGGAGAGCCCAGAGCCTCGGGAGGGACGGTCAGGGGCTTAGGGAGAGAAGGTCGGTCCAGCCTGAGACACAGGTCCACCATCTGCAGCTTTTTTTCCATCACCTTCTGCAGCCGACCACCTGTATGGACATGGAGGACAAGGGGTCAGCTGGTTGGATAGGTTTAAGTAAGATGGTAATCGCATCCTCTTGCCTTCTTATTGGCTGGGTAGAAATATTGCTTGCACCCATTTCACTTCCTACAGGAGCATCTAATGGGTAGGGGCTAGCAGTTCGATTTGGAATTCAGCATATCTGTATTATAATAATGATGTATAAGTGTTTTATTCCAAAATCAAATGATTTGAAAAATCGAATCAGTATCTTTATTTAGGCTGACAGTGTCTGACCTCTGGCACTGATCTCCTTCAGTGTCTCCTGCTGCAGCAGCTGTTCCAGTGGGGCGGCGGGAAAGTGGCCCAGCAGACACAGGCAGTAGACCACCTTCAGCAGCTCGGAGGCAGCCATCTTGGGAAGGTAGGACACCACCACGTGGGTCATGCCCTCCAGGAACCTATGGCCAGGGAGAAACCAGTTAGGTAAAGAGAAACATATAGAGTTAGGTTGCATTCAGCGGGATATGGTGGTAATCTGTATTATGTGACTCTTCTGTGGCTGCTTTGAATATTGATTGACAACCCATCTCCATTTACAAATACAGCTGTAGCTGTGCACACTGCAAAAGTGCTATATAGCAGGGAGCAGAGATTACTGTAGGTTCCTTCAAAATGTAATGCGGTAACTACTGATCTGTAAGTAAATGAATAAGTGAGAGACCCTACTGCTTCAACTTGCACCAACCTCGACGAATCAGTAAATACTGTAACTTAAGGTTTGGGAGAATGGAAGCATGCATTTAAGGTATTCAAACAGGGTCTAGGCCTCTAAGTTCAGTTAGCCATTCTTTAACTTCGCATATTAAGGTAATGCAATGCAGAGAAGGGGGGGAGGGGGAGAGGGTATGGCAAGTTAGAGACCATAGAAATAAAAATGTCAACAATGTCATTCTATTTCTATGGTACATTATATTTCTATGGTGGAGACTCACGGCTCTCTGTAGCCCTGTAGGTTGTGGTTTAGGGACGAGTAGGTCTTCAGAACACTGAGGACGTCATTGAGCCCCAGGGCGTCCGGGTTCTTAGTCACTCTCTCTGCGAAGGCGTCCAACATGGCCGTGGGGCAGAACGCTAGATCCGCAAACGCAGACAGGAAGAGAATCAACTGGAACCGACAGAACACGTTAGAGGAGAGGAGTAAAGTTCCGATTTCAAACACAGGCTCTTATGGATCAATATCACCACTGAACAGTATGCTAGGTGCTAGATCAAAGGCCGGTTTATCAGAAACAGTGCACCCATGCTGCATAAATCTATGTGACTGTATTAGGGTTGGGCGATGTCAATCTATTCCCCATCGTGATTATGCACTCATAAAACATTGTGCTATACGATGGTATCACCCCCTACTGGCCAACCACCTGCATAATTATAAACTGATTCGCATTTTTCCTATTCCATATTAGACCTAGGCTACTATGCGTTTAAGGTAGGTTGCACATAGCTAGAATAATATGAAAATAGGCCTATGCCACTTAGGCTACACATTGTTCTCTTTCACAAGCTTTCCTCAGCTTTCTTTAGATTTCTAACTACATTTTCCAATCTTGGTATTTTTGGCACAATTTCACTTCTTGTGGCCCGAAATATAATTTGGCATTCAAAATAAAGTTGTGATTGAGAATAGCACAGACTACGACTTAAATAATTGTTCACATTTAAAAAGAAGAAACTTTAGGACAAACACGTTATTAGAATATTTGGGAAAAACTTTTCATAACTTTAATTGGTCTTAGTGCTTTTATGATATTTCATTTAGTAGGATTGGACTTGACAGTTTGGTTCACAATGGGAAGAAGGGATTTTTTCTCTCCTAACGTTGCATGTATGCATTATTTCTGTTATATAATGCTTTGATCAACTAGGTTTTGTTCAAATTTCTCATTAAATGTTTACATCTTGCTATTGTTTGTTCGCTCTCATTATTACCGTAGGCCTACCATATTTGTAGGTTATTCAAAAACAACTAACAACTTTCTGAGATGATCTAACAGAGTTGAAGGCTAATTTTTTTGATCATGAAATAGAGCAGCTGGAGAATTCATTGTCGAGAGAAAAAAATGTGAACATATTTTCTGAAAGAACATTTTGCGCCGCTTTGGTGAAACTTAGCAATATCCATCGTCCTCGTGCATTCGGTAAATATAACATGAATTGAAATAGGCTACAGCAAATAAGAATATAGGCAATATTACTCTAAATAATGTGGCTAAGGGGGTAAGCAGTATAGTATTAGTATATATAGTGTAGTATGGTAAATTATAGTATACATTAGTATGGTAAATTATAGCATAGTATACAGTAGTATGGTATATTATAGTGTACAGTAGTATGGTATAGTATAGGTCACCTGTTTGTTGTTCCACATGGCGATGCTGGAGGCCACGTAGTCAGAGATGGCGGTGAACAGGGCCACGTCTCTGGAGTGCAGCTCCTTATAGGCCCTCAGCACATTCACCAGGCGGTGGAAGGGGACGCCGTGGACGTGCTCTGTGATGCAGGAGGGAGGAAGGAAAGAGTACAGTAATCTATCACATATAAAACAGTTGCACCATTAGTTGAGAATGATGAGCCGACACTGATAAAATAACTGATCCTGTGAAACAAACACATGAAGCAGAGTACAGTGGCTTACGTCCACTGGTTTCCGGTCAGTCAAGTCTGGCATATAGGATGTGTCTCACCTGCAATCTTTTTGCTGCAGACGGCCAACAGTGGCTTGGAACAGAAGCCCATAGAGGCCAGAGTAGTGATCATATACTGGGAGTTCGGAAGAGTGAACTGGTTTGCCAATGACAGGGCCTTTCTCTGGATGGAGGGACGGCAAGAGAAACATTGTTATTACTGGTCAGGGACCATATTCACAATCTCAGAGTAAGGCTGCTGATCTAGGAGTTTTAGGGCTGAACCCATTTCGTCGACCTACTATTTTTTTTTAGTCGGGCAGTTGCACAATTTATAAAATAAATGCTGCAGTAGCTGTTTTCAAAGTATTTCCGCCATTTTGTTTAATAGCTGGTAAATGAATCGCACCAAGTCTAAGAACTACGAATCCTATATAGCCTATTTCACCTCTCGCTGCAACACTGCCTGGCTGGGCTGTGCGCACTTGAAGAGCTGAGCGAAAGATTCATTTTTAGAAGAGCTGCGCACAGGCATAAAAGTCTACTGAAGTGAGACTTTGTCCTTGTGTTTCTTGGCTAGTTACATTGTTTTATTCACATGCTAGGTTGTTTTTCCAATGTTTGAGTTTCAACTGCTGAGGAAGAGAAGACAATTCTTCTACTATTCATGCACAATCTCACAGCAGGCACAAACATGTCTGGAGTCGCACCACCGACGTAACACCGTGAAAATGTTTGTCTCAGCTGTGATATCTTGGTTAAAAGAATCAGATCACAAAATGTTTAATTAATAATTAATTTAATACAACATTACGTCTTACTAGTAATACGTGCATTGTTTTAGAAACATTACAAAGCACGCTCATCCATTTTTTGTGTTTTGTTGGTGTAATTTTAGCAGAAAAAATATATTTTGTCTGGTAAAAAAAGTCAGTGCTTGATATTTTTTTAAATATCTACCCGCCACAGTGGCTTGTCTCCTGGTAGCGCCTCCATGCTCTGGACACTACGCTGACAGACACAGCGAACCTTGCCACAGCTCACATTGATGTGCCATCCTGGATGAGCTGCACTACCTGAGCCACTTGTGTGGGTTGTAGACTCCGTCTCATGCTACCACTAGAGTGAAAGCACCGCCAGCATTCAAAAGTGACCAAAACATCAGCCAGGAAGCATAGGAACTGAGAAGTGGTCTGTGGTCACCACCTGCAGAAACACTCCTTCATTGGGGGTGTCTTGCTAATTGCCTATAATTTCCACCTTTTGTCTATTCCATTTGCACAACAGCATGTGAAATTTATTGTCAATCAGTGTTGCTTCCTAAGTGGACAGTTTGATTTCACAGAAGTGTGATTGACTTGGAGTTACATTGTGTTGTTTAAGTGTTCCCTTTATTTTTTTGAGCAGTGCATATAGTTTGCCACAAGGTACCACAGGGTACAAGGCTCGCTAAACTGTGATTTAACTCAATGGCTCAACGGATGAGCCCTAACACACCTCCAGTTTTTTCTTGATGTCCACCGGGGTATCCCGGCCCATGTGGCGCATCAAGGTCTGCAGGGACATGACGTTCTGGATGCTCGGCAGTAGAGCCTCGATCATTAGCCTAGAAAACAATACACACACGGTCATACACTGTACTGTACTAGAGAAATACACTGGACCTGGGGGAGTTAAATAGGAAAAGGCACTAGTCATTTTTGAAGAATTACTGCCGCTGTTAAAACAGATGTCACTGGAACCCACCTGACTCCCTCCTTCAGTGCGTCCCCATTGGGGCTGCTCTCCAGGTGCTCCAGACAGGAAGCCAGCACTGACAGGGACTTCTCATCAAACTCATTGAGGTTCTCCTGTGGGGACAAAGCATGGCATTACACCATCATATAGGAAAGCTGCCCAGTGTGCATTTTTAAATATTGAGAGAGAGTTACAGCGCTACTCTTGGTGGGTGCCAGTCTGTGACTGACAGGCTGGCAACCGGGCTAAGTCAGGACTCCAAAATAAATATAAAAATGTAAAAAATGAATTCCGCCAGACAGATGATAAACACTTGCATGCTGAACAGCGCTAACATGACTCAAGTATCTGATTGGTGGCCTGGCTTGTAACACACTAACAACCTGTCTCCGATTGGTTACCTGGCAGACTCGGAGGAGGGTCTGGACCACGCGGCTGCGCTGCGACACGCCCAGCTTGACTGTGGCCAGCAGGCTGTAGGCTAGGTCCTCGCTGCGCATGTGCCGCGCGTCCTGCATGGTCCTCTGGAGGAGCTCCTCGAAGCCAGCGTGCTCGAACATAATGCGCAGTTCGTAGCGTCGCTGCTCCTCCGACATCTTCTTGGTGGACTCCCAGCAGCGCGTCAGGCAGTTGCTCACCCGCCGGTGTGTGGCTGTGTACTGGCCGGCCAAGTCGAGCACATCCGAGGGGGAACCGCACTCCCTCAGCTGGTCATAAAACGGCACCCTTTTGGCTGGCTGGTCAGGGGATGTCCGACTTTGTGAAGGCCAGGTTTCAGAGCTCTGAGTCTGTATGGAGTTGCCTTGCTTTCTTTCCACCACGTCCTGCCCATATGTTTTACCCTGAGAGTAATACCTCACGTTGTATATAGTTAGTCCAGCCAACGGTCTATGACTTGGTCCTGTGCTCCAGATAGGAGACAGTCCTCTGTCAAAGCTCTCTATCATCATCTGAGGGCCACGGTGTTGCCATGGACGTCGGTGGTTGCATATCCGCAGGGCCCACCTGAGCAGCACCTCTGCTGTAAGGGCTGTCATTGTGTTGTTTTGTTGCACAGATACCAGTCCACTGGGTAGTGGTTTAAAAATGCAATATGGAAGATATCTGAAATTATATAACACGATACATACAGTCAATGAGTGTTTCGTACAGCAACACCTTTGAGTCATCAAAGTATCCTCTTGAACAGCTAACGTTAACGTTACTAGAACAAAAGGGAAAGCCAAATAACACAGCGTGGAATTGCACATGTGACATTACTAAGTCATTCACCTTAGATAAGTTTAACACTGTGCTTAGTCTTTCCTTAGCTAAATAGACTGATACTCGAGTCAACTCTGCATCTAAACGCGTGTCTCCACTATCTGAAAACAATAAAATGTTGTTTGTAAGACAATCATTACTTCCCATTGTGAAAATTGCAATGTGATGTAAATTGGTCACAAGGCCAACAAGCGCATGATGCTAGGGGACACTAGCTAGCTAACGTCGCGTCAAACATTAGCCAGCTAACTATAGTATCGTCAGCCAACTCGCTAAATGACAAGTTGCGCTAGCTAACTCACTCACGTTAGAATTTCCATACATTAAACATACATAACGACATGTCATCATATTTGAATATAAACGAATTTACCCTGACCTTATCTATGTTGTCCAATCCATTTCACATGCCAGTTGTCTGTGTGTGCAGCCATAATGGGTCCTTCGTCATCCATTACAAAACGACGTTACATCATGTTAAGTTTTAGTTCTTTGATATTTTAAATATTTTTATCCATAATTTGTTTGGAATATTATAGTGAATATGTATTGAATTTTCATATCATATTTAATTACACAATTCAAAAAATATTCAGCTAAACGTAGCGACTTTCGTATAAATCTGTTTCCTAACGGACACAGTTATAATACACCCCTGGTTTCCTAGCAACAACTGACATCCGGCAAACAAACATGGCAAAATTTGTACTTGCTGGTAAGACTTGTTTAAGTTAGGTTGTATTAGCTATGTAGACATAAATGTCTGACTTACCTAAATGGGAAGAGCTTATGACCTGCTGGTAATGACATTCCATACATGACAACTTGTTTTTCTCTCAGGCAAGGCAAATTGCCCGTACTTTGCCAAAGCTGAACTTCTTGCAGATTTACTGCAAAGATCTCTGCCAAAGTTCAGCATCCACACGCTCTGCATGCACCCCGATGAGTGGCAGGTAGATGCATTTATTACATTCAGTCAATTCTATTTTCATATGGTCTCTTTACTTTGTCAGTGTGTAGCCTAAACTAGAGATATTCTGTCCAGACAATCTGTGTCACCCTCTCTTTCCACCTCCCAGCAATGGCTGGAAACCACTTGCAAGGAAAATGGCTGGCAGCATGAGCATTCCCCCATGATATGGAGGGAACTGATCAACCGTGGGGGTAAAGGAATGCTTCTAGGGGGCTTCAGCGACTTCCTAGAACATGTACAGGTAATGTTACTACATCACCCTTATTCAAAGATAACAATCAGTATTATTTAAAGTATTACTTTGTTGATAATTCTACAATCAGTTGATTCAGCAAGAATAGAAACATCCTGATCAAATCATGTCATAGTGCTGCTTGTTTTCCAGGCTTACTATGGCATCACCTCAGATATGACGACGGAACTGATGATGAAGATTGCAACAGAGAACCTGCTGACACGGGAGCTGTGCATGAAGGAGGAGGTGTACCATCAGAGCCTCATCAAGCCAATGCACATATGGATCAGCAGGTACGTAGGGTAGCTAGCTGCGTCTCAATGTGAGGCAGGGCTGTGATCAATTCCCTTTCAATTGAGTCAATTCAGGAAGGAAAATGACATTTCTATTGCAATTGAAAATATGAAGTAAAAATATTGAAAATGTTTACGCTCAAATATGTTTCTTGTACAGAAGTTATAGGCAGCGAAGCATCCTAATCTACCAGACCAGTTTGTGCTGTCTTGCCAACTCCTATGGCTTTAGGCCTACATCACAAACAGATTTAACCCACTGTTCCCCTCCTTTGCTACCCTGCAGTGCTCTTAACCCGACCTGCTACATCCTGATCCCCCAGCTGTTTGCCCCTGGGGTATTCCGGGACGCCCCAACCATCAGCCTCCACCTGTTGGATGTGGGGGCCATCGAGGAGGACCTGCAGGGGGTCAGGATGGAGACAGAGGACCTGGCTCTCCCACAGCTCCATAAAGTCACTGTCTACACAGAGCTGGACCAGGCCTTCCAACAAGCACACTTCATCATCCTCCTGGATGACAGTTGGCCTGAGTGTGGAGGGGAGGACGAGGAAGAAATCAAGGTGTGTAGTTCGAATGGCTCGGTGGGTTAGTTAGAGCACGGTGCAAGCAACCACAGGGTTGTGGGTTGGATTATTGTATCATCCACTCCACGTACGCTGAACATGTGTCAGTGTTGACAATTCTGTAAGTTGCTCTGGATAAAAACATCTAAATGACCATATTATTATTTTTAAGGTGAGGAATGTGGCGGAGCGTTACCAACAGTATGGGCGCCTTATCAACAAAAGGGCGCACAAGAACGTGGCGGTGATTGTGGCTGGGAACTCCTTGGTCAACCTGAAGTGCTCCCTTCTGCTAGAGAACGCTCCCTCGGTTGACAGCGGACGCTTTGTCGGCGTGGCAACTCAACTGGAGTACGAAGCCAGAGCCCACATTGCACAGAAGCTATCTGTGAAGACTGCAGGTAACAAATGAAAATTGTACATTTACATTCATTTTGCTCTTATACAGAGCGACTGAATCAGTGCATTCAACTAAAGTAGACAACAACATATCCCAGTCATTCTAAGTGAAACTTTCCTCAAATCAACTTTTAGCGCAATCATTTTTTACCATTATATACCATTATATATGTATCTATAAAATGGATAAACATTTTCACCTTAAATTGGAAAAAACCCTCAAACCTTCAAGTGATTCTTCTTTATTGTCTCCGTCAGATGTGACAGATGTCATCGTTTGGGGCAACATCAGCGGCAGTTCCCATGTTGACCTGCAGAGGGCGAAGGTTTTCCAATACGAAGGGGCCATCTGGGGACCATCAGATTTTTCTCAGCCAGTCCTAAAGATGATATATGACAGGTAACTTCACTGTTTGCTAAGACATTATTGCCAAATGATGTTTATCAATGAATCTGTACCGTTCCTGCAGTCCAGATCTGTTTGTGCTGTGTAGCCGACTCCTATGGTCATTGTCATGCCAAAATGTCCTTCGGATTTGGCAAGACAGCACAGTCAGATCTGGGACGAAGCTACTGTTCCTGTGCTATTTCATACCTAAATTCAACTACCATAAAATACCAAAATACCACTGTTTTGATAATATACCTCCCTGTCATCAGTGCTCTAGTTCTAACACACACATAGTACACCCAAACTTTGAATACTTTTTTTTTTCTCAAAGGAAATGGCTACAGACTGACTTCCTGAATTTGGTCAGTTCCCAACGTGCCACTGTAGCCTCCAAGTCCCAGAGGACCACAGCCATATCAGCCACTAATGGGATCATTGCAGTTCTAAAGGCCTGGAACTGCAACTCTTCTGCTAAGGAGGTCCTCTCCTTAGGCATACTCAGCACAGGTTGGGTCAAAAGTCAATATAGTAACAGTTGCAGATAGGAGGGAATAATACTAGTCTGGTCCCAGATCTGTTTGTGCAGACTTGCCAACTCCTAGAGTCATTGACATGACTTGGCTATAGAAAGACTTTATCATTAAGCCTGATCCCAGATCTGTTTGTGCTGTAACATTAGCATTGACAACAGCCATAGGATTTGGCTATTAAAGCATCTAAAGATCTGGGACCAGGCTATGTAGTCATTTTTATATATTGTATCAGCATTTTATATAATGTGTTCCAGCATAAGTTTCAATGTCACATGCACAAGTAGAGTGAAATGCCTTTCTTGCAAGCTCTAACCCCAACAATGCAGTAATCAATAACAATGTAATACTAAAAATAGCATAAGGTATAACAAAAACAAACAATAAATAAAAATAACACAAAGAAGTAAGCATACTAAATAAGTGCTGCCTATGAAGCCTATATTCATAAAGTGTCTCAGAGTATGAGTGTCTAAAAGGTCAAACTGATCCTAGATCGGCACTCCTTCTCTAAGACACTTTATGAATAAAGGCCCTGATATCTGCCTTCTCTTGGCCTCTCTGCAGGACAGTACAACCTCCCAGCTGGTGTAGTCTTCTCAATGCCAGTGAGCTTCCAGGATGGTAGATGGTCCGTGTTGTCTGATGTCATCATTGGTGATGAGATGAGGGCCAAACTGCAGATTGCTGCAGACCAACTCAGGGAGGTGAGTATAGTAACTAGGACACGGGTACAGCAATCACATCTCATAGCTTAGTATTCTTCTGTGCCAGTGTTTTTAGATTATTTTCCAGGACCTCTAAGATTTCAATTGAAAACAATTGTGGGGGGACCTGATCTGTACCTCATTCCTTTGGATTCATTGATTTTTCATTAACCTTTTATTGCAAAGTAATGTTCCATTTGTGTTTCTATTTTGTTTACACTATCCATAGGAGAAAGAGCTTGCATCAAGGACAAGAAAAGACACTGCATGAATTTACACTACTTTCTGAAGAGCTTTCTGTCAGTTGTTATATGTTTGTTCAAAATAAACAAAAATGGTCTTTATACTTTTTGATAAAGACATCTGACATTCAGTTGCATATTAAAGGTTGAATGTATTTGGTGACTAAACAAATAGTGATGACCTCAATGAATATCATCATCACTGGACTTCTGGTTGCCCCTCTCCCCACTGCATCCTTCCCCTTCAACTTATTGTTTGAGCTATGAAGTTATTTTTACGTAGTTCATGCCATTATCAGATTCCATGTCTGTAAGCCTTATGTAACTGGTGGGGTGTGAATCCAAAAATCAAAGGCTGGAACTCCAAGGTTTTAGTGAGGAATGTTTGCAGAGTTGCATGTCTCGTTTTCAAGAGGCTCTTGTCTTCATTCATACCAGCCAAGTGTTCATGTCAGTACTGTAACAGCACTGGGCTGGCTAGCTCACCATTTGTTCACACTGACACCCTCCTAGTGCTTTTGACTTTTGAGTCAAATATGCAAATGCCTGTGGTGAGTTGCAGGTCTAACATATGGCGTGCATTTCCTCTGCGGCAGGCTGTCTGTCTGACAAGGGTCCAAGTGTCCATGGGTTAGAGCAACGGTGTGTATAAAACCTGGATCACTGACGGTGTGCTATATTGAAGCCACCGCGCAGCCATCTAGCTACTCCTCCCATATAAAAAAATATTTGGAAGCTATATAAATGCATTTATAAATGACTGCATTTGGTTTTTTTTTTACAATTATTATATTAGGCACCTTAATGCTTTTAAATGATATATGTGCTAAACATAACAAAAAATGACAGCTTTTGAGGAGGGGGGGGGGGTCCTAATGTTACTGTCCCCACTACAACAAAAAATAATAGGTGGTAAATAAAAGTAATTTTGTCCTTAACATTTAATTGAAATACTGTATAATTCCATTCATTTCTATGGAAGACTGCCTACTGGGGAGGGCCTATTTGGCTGACCTGTGGCTTCAAAGCCTCTCAATTGCCAATATATAGCATCAGCAATAAAGGATATGTACTCTGACAGATGCTCAGTGGGCTATTCTTTAATTCCCAAACATCAAAACACATAAGAGGCTATAGGCAGCAAAGTGTCATCCACAGAGCAGTGCCCCTTAAGCAGTGGGATAGTGCCTTGCACAAGGGCCCAACACCAGGTTTGGGCTGTTTTCTGGTGAAGCAGCAGTTTCACATTGGGGTCAAAAAGGAATGGCTTCACACATATGTTGTGTGTAGGCTACATGCAATTCTATTTATATCATGATCCATAGGTAAACACTGCATGTAATAACATATTTTTAAATAGAACATATTGTATATATCTATCCATCCACCGCTATCAACTGGCTGCATGTAAAAAAAAAAAAAATTTCGTTGACTGGCTGGCGGCCGTCTGTCTTTGACTGTGCTAGGGTTATAAGGACCATGAAAAAAACAAAAAAAATGATATATATATATATATACATACACACACACACACACACACACACACACCCAAGCATTTATTGCTTTGTATGATAATGATGTAATTTTGATTTAGCCAATGGAATGCATGCAAAGACAAATTCCTCACGTGAGCTGAAGCTATCTTTTCCCTCTCTTTCAACGGCTCGCTCGACTATAGACGCTTAGAAAAAGGCGCGTAGTAAAGATTACAGTTATTGTCAGCTGTTTAAAAGTGATCTTTATTAATTTTCACGTCAACTCGATTTTAACATGAGGGAGATTGTTCATCTGCAGGCCGGTCAATGTGGAAATCAGATCGGTGCCAAGGTAAGGCCACTTTTTTATTCAAAAGTATTGCAAACGCAGTTGCATTTTTCAAAGTAACTAACGTTAACGTTCGTGTCGCTAGCCTGCTCATAAGTTAAGTCCAAACTAAAGTATTTGCAATGTGTTAGTTATCTAGCTAACGCTAGCTTTGGTTATCTGAAATGTGTGGTTGATATGAAGAGTAAAATTTGGTCAATTGTCGATGGCTGCTCGGCGCCTAACTTTAGCTTGCTAGCTATAATGCTATGAGTAACTTTTACCCGCCAACGTGCCACTAACCACTCCATCATACTTTTGCAGTTTTGGGAGGTTATCAGTGACGAGCATGGAATAGACCCAACTGGCACTTACCATGGAGATAGCGATCTGCAGCTTGAGAGAATCAATGTGTACTACAATGAGGCAACAGGTAACTAAATGGAAAGGATCCTCTATATACATAGGTAGCTAACTAAATTGTGACATTTTGAATAAATATAAAACATTAAAGCTGCGAGTTGAAGTGATTTTAAAGTGTATTTGCGCTGGTAGTA
This sequence comes from Salvelinus fontinalis, assembly GCF_029448725.1. Lineage (NCBI taxonomy): Eukaryota > Metazoa > Chordata > Actinopteri > Salmoniformes > Salmonidae > Salvelinus > Salvelinus fontinalis. The sequence continues at coordinate 18,372,741 of NC_074705.1, forward strand.
GTGTCAAGTATTCAAAAAATTATGCTGTGTTCTCTTTAACTAACACATTGTCACACTGTGTGATGTTTACAAATTAAAATATTGATATCAACCTGTCCAGATTGTAGGATATGCTTCTGTAGTCACATTCTGCAATTGGCTTGCAATCCACTGCAGCAGTTTATTTTATATTTTGATCTGGGCATGTTCCAGCAGCTCGAGCCTCTGTTTATGCTCCAGTGAAGTGAGTTAAGAAAAACTAAGTTTGCATCTTAGAAATAGTTTTCACATAAACCTTATGTCCAAACTCAGATTAAGCTGAATTCAGAATAAAATGGGCTTGATTTCAGACCTTTCATGTAAAAAAGGTTAGGGAAATCGTTCTTGCACAGCATGTAGGCTGAATGTTTAAATTGAACTATTATATTAATCTAACTATTCACAATAATTGTATTATTGTGTGCATACTCAGTGCCAACCGTGTTCCTGTTAGTCAGTCACCAGGATCGGCTCATAACACCAGCCACACACACACTACATGATAAAGACCCCAAAATTCAGACACTGCTAGAACTTTGTCAGACCGCGTGAAGCGGTACTTAAAATCGTCAGACCTAGACCCTGTCACACTGAATGAGCCAAGACATCCGACAATCGTTTATGACCTAAGAATTTGCCCACGATGTGGACGTTTTCTCTAGGATGTAAAGATAGTGGCATAAGACTGCTAAAATCGTTGTCTGCAAAGTTCTTAACCAGATTCCCAGATTTAACATAACCATAATATCGAAGTAAACTTGGAGTCACGCAACATGGTGTGTGGTCTCCGACTCAGAGAAACAATGCCGTTTTAGGCTACAGATGAGATCTTGATGCTCCTTTCCAATAAAGAGGGTCTAATTCTGGTGACCTGATGACTGCTGTTTGACAAATACAAATATTCTCACTCTTATCCATAAATCTCATCATGTAGACTAGCCTACCCGCACTGTATTCGCAAGCTGTTGCTGTTGGCTAGAGTGCATGTACCAAGACCAGAGTAGGAACATTTGCTATTTAATGCAACAGTTTGACAAAACTATCGGTAGAGTTGAAAATGCGATGGAAACACATTGAACTATTAAAAAAAAAAAAAAAAAACTTGGTATATGAAAACTTAAGTGAAAAAGTACATGTTTTTGTGCACTGTTATCACAGTTTTTATCCTCAACAAGTCAGTTGTGGAAACTTACCACTGGTGGGAAAATGCGCATATTTTCTTAATGCAGATTTGACAATATTCGCATGAAAATCTGTCACAATAATGTGCTGACCCATAATGTGCATGTTAATTTATTTCAGGTGGCAAGTATGTTCCTCGTGCCATTCTAGTTGATCTGGAGCCTGGCACGATGGACTCTGTCCGCTCTGGACCATTTGGCCAAATTTTCAGACCGGACAACTTTGTCTTTGGTGAGCAAATGCTTTGAAATTGCAAATTCATTTCACCTTACCATAGTAATATGTCTAGCCTACATCTCATTGCTTACTTTTTGTTGTTTTAAGGACAGAGTGGTGCAGGTAACAACTGGGCAAAGGGCCATTACACTGAGGGAGCAGAGCTGGTCGACTCTGTCCTGGATGTGGTGAGAAAGGAAGCAGAGAGCTGCGACTGTCTTCAGGGTTTCCAGCTCACCCACTCCCTTGGAGGCGGCACGGGCTCTGGCATGGGCACCCTGTTGATTAGCAAGATCCGTGAGGAGTACCCTGACCGCATCATGAACACCTTCAGTGTGGTGCCCTCCCCCAAAGTGTCAGACACCGTGGTGGAGCCCTACAACGCCACCCTGTCTGTGCATCAGCTAGTAGAGAACACTGACGAGACTTACTGCATCGACAACGAGGCCTTGTATGACATCTGCTTTCGCACCCTGAAGCTGACGACTCCCACTTACGGGGACCTCAACCACCTGGTGTCAGCCACCATGAGTGGTGTCACCACCTGCCTGCGCTTCCCCGGCCAGCTCAACGCCGACCTACGTAAGCTAGCTGTCAACATGGTCCCATTCCCCCGCCTGCATTTCTTCATGCCAGGCTTTGCCCCCCTCACCAGCAGAGGTAGCCAGCAGTACAGAGCGCTGACGGTGCCCGAACTCACCCAGCAGATGTTCGATGCCAAGAACATGATGGCCGCCTGCGACCCCCGCCACGGCCGTTACCTCACCGTGGCCGCCATCTTCCGTGGCCGCATGTCCATGAAGGAGGTGGACGAGCAGATGCTGAACGTGCAGAACAAGAACAGCAGCTACTTCGTCGAATGGATCCCCAACAATGTCAAGACCGCAGTCTGCGACATCCCACCCCGCGGCCTCAAGATGGCCGCTACCTTCATCGGGAACAGCACGGCCATCCAGGAGCTGTTTAAGCGCATCTCTGAGCAGTTCACAGCCATGTTCCGCCGCAAGGCCTTCCTGCACTGGTACACCGGAGAGGGCATGGACGAGATGGAGTTCACCGAGGCCGAGAGTAACATGAACGACCTGGTGTCTGAGTACCAGCAGTACCAGGATGCCACCGCCGAGGAGGAGGGCGAGTTTGAAGAGGAGGGAGAGGAGGATATGGGTTAGATGGATAAAAGCGATTCAAATCAATTTCAACTGCATTCCATCCCTTGTTTCAGTTCGTTCTTTTATTCTCTTTCACTGCACAAAGAGCTGCTGTCAGTGTTTAACCTCTTGAAATTGCAATAAATGTTATCAGAATTTTCAAAACTGGTTTGTGTTCCTTTGTAGATGTAAAAGATCAAATTGATGAGTAGTTTCTGAAAAACAGGAGACATTTCTTTACAATAGTACATTTCTTGTTAAGTGCCTTTATAGATCAAGAAGCAGTAAAAGCATAAGCAAACATTTCTATAACACATTTGTTAATATCTTTTTATAGTTCGTTACAGTGGGATTATAGTAAAACAAATGACCTTTTAAATGAAATCACACTAAATTGCCAATGAGTGTTATAGAAATTCTATTTAAGCTGCAACATACCAATTGCATGCTTGCTACAAGTCCAAGGTCTTGCTCCCTCCAAGTTGCATTGTTAATGCTTGGTTTTCACATGCAATGTTAAATTGCTCTCATTTTGAGGGAAACTTTTTACAGAAGTGCTTGGAAGGCATTGGCCAGGAAAAAGGTTGGTCTATATTACAATACAGTGCACAGGGACAACTTGGGTTGGGGAACTTTAGGCTAGACATTGGTGGACACCATTTTCTACCTCACATTAATTTGCATCTACGTGCAACAGTATCTTCCATTGCACAAACTAAAGTACATCCCACTCCTGAGATTCAGATCAGATAGGCACACTCGCAATAAAGCTGTCCCTAGTTAAGTTGGGGGTTGAGCTGAATTCCCACTAGTAACCAATTTATGAAATGGAAGAATTCCCATCATTGTTACATAGGACCTAGGTAACATACCTTTTTGACAGATAACGCAATGCATGTATTCCTATTACTTTCAATCGTTTGTCATAGCGAATGGCAGTTGTATGTGGGATTGCCATGACAAAACCTGCATTATGAACCTTCTTTAGACGTTAGGTACCTAGTCTCTAGACAGACTGGTTGCCTCCCACAGTGTTACAAATGTTTTGCCCTAGGTCTGGGATTTTCAAGAGTATTAAGTACCCAGAACATTTAAGTTGTACACATATTACACAATTGGTGGTGGTGAAGTAGCACGTGCATTCATTTACAAACATTACAGAATACAACTAACAAAATATAGACCGTTGAGATGTTGACGATGAGCAATTGAAAAGGTTGTCAGCATACCACAGTAAGTATGTTTTGTATGGGTAAAGAAATATTTTTTACCATCACCTGGTTTGAGGATTTAAAAAAATACACACTAAAATTCAAAGATCTATTGTAAATTATTGTTTGTGAGATTTCACAATTTCGCTGAGTGTTGAACTTACTTGAGGGGCTTGCTGGTCATTAAATTGCCTTCAATAAAACTCCCAAACATACGTATTTGTGCCTACAATGTCCAATACACCCTAAATTTCAAAGACCTATTATTGTGAATCTGAAATGTCATTTTAATAGATGGTTAAAATAGATGGCATAAATCCTTTGTGTATGGCTAATAACTACAGTACTAAGTTTTGTTTGGGAGACTTCACAATTGAGTGCTGAACTTACTTGAGGGGTTGCTGGTTAATAAACTGCCTTCAATAAAACTCCCAAATGTACGTATTTGTGCCTACATGACGAAAACGTGTGATTTGCTAAAGATCTAAATCCATTGCAGATTGTAGAATCGACTTGGGTTACTGACCATAGAGAATCTTTATTACTTTCAAATTCCCATATGACGACAATAGATTTCCATTAAACTGACCATTAAATAAAATAATTTATCATATATATTAATATAATCAAAAACAAAAACCTTATCTTTCTCTCAAAGAATCCATCTACATATAATCTGTTAATCATTTCCTTCAAGGGTGGGTGTAGAACCCTATAGGCTGGTCCCATTGCAGATTGTGCTGTAATATACCCAACTCCATTTGGCATTACAACATACAGCACAAACATATCTGGGACGAAGCTCCACCAAACCTTTCTCCTGCCACCCAAACATATTACTAGTAGCTCCCAAAACTCAGATGGCTTGTTCCCTTGGTTAAACGCAATAAAAGCCTGTCAAACACAGGTGCCATCAAGCCCAAGCAACAAGTTTGATCCCAAATGGCACCCTATTCCAGCTATAGTGCACTACTTTTGACCAGAGCCCTATGGGCCCTGGTAAAAAAGTAGGGCACTATAAAGGGAATAGGGTGCTATTTGGACTTATCCACAGTGATCGTGTGAAGGCAGAATCAACCACAGTGATCTCAATCACTAACCAACTGCCACTAACCACAGACACTTTGATAAGTGTACATATATATCTGTATAATGTATATCTACATAAAACAAAAACAGTAGGGTATGAGCGGTGATGAGGACGCTAGAAGGATTCCGGTTGGTGCGTCGGAGATGGGGGTGTGTCTGCGGGAGTGGCCACTCCCACTACCCCCTGTCCATCAGGACTGAGAAGACCCTCGTCCATCTGCTCCAGTTCACTTTGGTCCAGAAGCTCAAAGTCCTCGTCCTCGGTCGGTACAAACATGTCGTCCGGCATCTCCTCGGCACTCCTCTCAGACTCCGCAGCGACCACATCCTGGTCCTTTTCTGCCTCCTCTGTCTCGGCGACAGGGGCGGGGGGGCTTTCCAGGGCGCTGGGTGGCATGTCGGTGGGCAGGAAATCTGCGATGGATGGGCCCTTGCTTGCCTCGGTGCGTTGCAGGGCCGACAGAGTGTTCTGCACCACGGTGGAGATTGCCGTGTTCACGATCTCCTCACTCAGGGCCTCCAGTGACTGCCTCGGGGCCTGAGATTCCCCTTCCCCCCCATGCACCACCACCTCCGCTCTCCCAGCACCCAGCAGTGGTCCCTGGTCCCCACCTGGCGGCCGTCCATGTCCGTTGAAGTGTGTGTTGACAAAGTGGAGCGGGGAGGCCAGGTGCTGGACGAGGAGGCTGGCGGGGCTCATGGGCTCCCCCTCTGAGGGCTCTCTTCCCCCAGCCGCGGCCCCATCCCCTTGGCCCTGACCGGGGCCACGCAATGGGAAGTGGAGGAGGCTGTGCTCGATGGGGAACTCGTCAATCGAGGGGAATTCAGGTAGGTCCCTTAGGAAGGCCTCCTCTGGGTCACTGTGCACACTCTGCTGGTCCAGGTCTAAACAGTCACAGGAGAGAGAGAGGATGGGGTTAAAGGTAGTCAGCAATGCGTGAAGTAAATCGCAATATTGGGTTGACTTCGAAGAATGTGAATCGCAAGGCTGAACTTCTCTGCCGTTCTGGTCCAGCAGCTGTCACATTGCAGCAGCTTAAAGCTCGCCTGCACATGGCAAGATATTTTTTGCGTGTGAATATCTACAATATCCTGAGTAGCCGTTTAATATCCAGTGAAAATGTAATTCTGATATATAGTGAATGAGGAAGGAGTCAACAGCATACAGTTGAAGTCGGAAGTTAACATGCACTTTAGCCAAGTACATTTAAACTCAGTTTCACAATTCCTGACATTTAATCCTAGTAAAAAATCCCTGTCTTAGGTCAGTTAGAATCACCACTTCATTTTAAGAATGTGAAACGTCAGAATAATAGTAGAGAAAATTATTTACATTCAATTAGTATTTGGTAGCATTGCCTTTAAATTGTTTAACTTGGGTCAAACGTTTTGGGTAGCCTTCCACAAGCTTCCCACAATAAGTTGGGTGAATTTTGGCCCATTCCTCCTGACAGAGCTGGTGTAACTGAGTCAGGTTTGTAGGCCTCCTTGCTCGCACACACTTTTTTAGTAATGCCCACAAATTTCCTATGGGATTGAGGTCAGGGCTTTGTGATGGCCACTCCAATACATTGACTTTGTTGTCCTTAAGACATTTTTACACAATTTTGGAAGTATGCTTGGGGTCATTGTCCATTTGGAAGACCCATTTGCAACCAAGCTTTAACTTCCTGACTGATTTCTTGAGATGTTGCTTCAATATATCCAGATAATTTTCCTACCTCATGATGCCATCTATTTTGTGAAGTGCACCAGTCCCTCCTGCAGCAAAGCACCCCCACAACATGATGCTGCCACCCCAGTGCTTAGAGGCACTGAGTTTGAAGATAGGCCATGAAATTAATCCACAGGTACACCTCCAATTGACTCAAATTATGTCAATCAGCCTATCAGAAGCTTCTAAAGCCATGACATAATCCAAGCTGTTTAAAGGCACAGTCAATTTAGCACATGTAAACTTCTGACCCACTGGAATTGTGATATATAATATATCATATATAATATATATAATAATTATTAGTGAAATAATCTGTCTGTAAACAATTGTTGGATAAATTACTTGTGTCATGCACAAAGTAGATGTCCTAACCGACTTGCCAAAACTATAGTTTGTTAACAAGAAATGTGTGGAGTGGTTAAAAAACGAGTTTTAATGACTCCAACCTAAGTGTATGTAAACTTCCGACTTCAACTGTACGTCTAACATCGGGTTATATGCTAGGGACGGGCATTTGAAATGATTTCACGATTAGAATAATATTTTTTTTCTTCAGATAGTCTAAATACATGTTTTAAAGAGCATTATTTTTTAAACTTCAAATGGAGACCTGCTTGCGTAACTTGAGAGCCGGTGCACTGCGCTCTGCTTGGAAGGGTGGGGGAGGGGCGATAGGGGAGCAGGGTGTGTGTGACAGTCTGTGTGGGGCACGGAGGAGGGAGAGAAAGTTGGCAAACCGACACACGCTTAGTTAGTCAAACTTGTTGCTGCCATAGGTTATCTATCATACCATCTGCTAGTGTCCGTCTTGACTGCATCTAATCTTTGTAAAGAAACTAGCTACAGTAGCCAGCTAAATTAGCCAGCTAACTAGCTAAAATAGCAAGGCTAATTGAGGCATCCTTGTGTACAACACCTCCATTCATATGAAACAACAGCCTACCAGTTGGTTGATCATTGTAACCCAATTCAATTTTGCATTGAATAGAAATCTCCCACTTCATTTGCTACACATGGGGCCTCTGACTGTGGTGCCGCTTTGATTGACCGACAATAACACGCTAGGCGAGTATTTTTTAATGAGGCAAAACATTTTTGCTTCGGTTTACACTAATGAATACACACCATTCCTTTTCTTTTGAATCCAAGTTGCACAGGACAGATACTTTGGAGGAAGGGCCTGCTGTGCTTTGGTACCTACCTTCACAGACGTCTGTGAGCTGTGGGGTGGTAGCTCTGGATACGGAAAAACCCCCACTCTCCAAAATGGATGCTTCCTCGTCAGACAGTTCCGAGTCAGTGATGGCCATTGCCAGGGCTGTGGTCTTTGCATCCACCTGACCAATGACATGGTACAATTGAATGACAACACCATTGTTCTTTAGTGAAAGGCTCTCGACAGAACCCATTCTAGAGCCCAATTAGGTCATTACAAAGTCAAGCCATAATATTTTCTTATCCTCTCAATTGTGAGGATATGTCAACAATCAAACATGAATTAAACCACATTTTGTAAAAAACTAAAACAAATATTTAGCCTTTCATTGAGGGGAATATCTTGGTTGAGTACAAATAATCTCTCATTCCTCCTGAAGTGTGCGCTTGTTCTATTCCAGACATATGTAAAAGCATTGGATTTAAAGGTATGGGCTAGAGGGAGTTTCCATTAACGTTCATTTCCTTTCAAATCCATAAGGGGAAGTGAACATTTGCATATTGCTGGGGAGAAAGGAAAGATTATCGGCATGCAACACTTGTCTAATTTAGAATCAGCCAAACCATTGAATCAGCAAAATGATTTGACAAGTCTCATGGAATCTAGGCTGAATGATAGAACAGCTATTTCCATGTTAAAATGTCATTTTCTCCATTGCTTTTGATGGTAGGCCACTCTGGTAAGACTATATTATGATAAAATAGCCATAGTAATGTACTTGGCCAACTGTTAAAAAACTAATTTAAAGCGGGTACAGCCTCAGTGTTCACAGTAAATGCGCACTGGAAGTTGCACAGAATTTTCACAACATTCAAGTTTGCGCTCAGTAGACCAGAAATTTGCTCAGTGACAACATTTTTTGAGGGAACATTGCCCCCAACCCTAATTCTAACCTTAATAGCCTTTTTCCCCTTGTGGGGGCTGACAAAATGTCCCCAGTTGGTCCAATTTTTGTTCTGGTCCCCACAAGTATAGGTAAATATGTCCACACAAACAACACACGGTTCTAGTGCCCTGGTGCAAGATGGCAGACAATGTGGTGCTTACCAGGGGGGCAAAGCAGGACAGCTCCTCCTCGCTCTCGCTCTCTGTCTCAGCCCTGGGCTCATCCCCTTCCTCCACCTCCTTCTTCACCTCTGCAACACACGCACACGCACTTGAATTTAAGACATTTAAAAATGTCACTTGGCGTACAATTTAATACAAATCGAGGTCTGCGCGCGCCACACCAGCTAATTTACTTCTCCAGAAATAAGCCCATGTCAGCAACAGTCGTATTTTTAGGACTGTCTCTTTCAAAGGTGGCTCATTATCAGGCAGGTGTGCCATTTCAACAACGAGCCTGACGAATGTAGTAGTTTAGTGGCTACTGGCTAGACTAGGTGACTGAAGCATGGGGTTGCCCATCTGCATTTGTTAGGCTATCCCAATGGACTAATCATCAACTAAGTTTCCAGAATTTTGGCTTCGATTTCAATACCAGCTTAGTACATTGATACTCAAACCCATAACGATGAAAAAAAATGCCTTAAAAAGGATCAAATTTACAGCACTGTTACTATATAAAAACATGGTAAACCAGAGCTAGGCCACGGGGCGTGCAGGCTTTTGATCCAGCACTGCTCAAACACACCCGAGTCAGCTTAACAAGGTCGATTTGTAGAATCTGGTTTGTTAGAGTGGGGCTGGAACAAATGTCTACACACACAGTAGCTCTTCTGGGGGTATTATGCTATAACAGACTACAACCAAAAAGGTGAAGAAAATAACTCCCTCATTAAATGAATCAGGTATCCAATGGTTATACTTGGTTATGTGCAATTTTTCAAAATAGGATCCAGAATTATTTGATATTTTTGTCTCTTTAGAGGTGAATTTTCCTGTATATTTGTTGTGCATATTGGCCTAGGTGATAGACTATGCTACATCATTTACCAACTGAGGAAGTGGGAACTCAAAACACATTAGCGAGATTGCTAAATCTAAATATGATATTGTTTCTTTAGCCACGCAATTTATCTAACAGTAAATGTAATGTCCTACAAAAACCGTTTCATTGGTAGCCTACTTGATGCAGTCATCGCAAATGGTGCGCTCCGCTCCGTTGGTGAATCATCTCAATTACAACCTGCGTTTGTAAAGTGTTTTTTTCCCCCTTTATATTGACAGTTCCAAAATAAGTGTTACTCAAATAAAGCTGAGACTCTTTTAACAACAGTAACAGTAGTTGTTTGAAAAACTGTCTTTCACGCAATTATATTTCTAAATGTTGCTCAACTTTCAGTATGCTTGCGCTTTTCAGAATACATCTCTCCCTTCCCCTTGTGTGCAAAGAGGGGAGTGAGAGCCAGCAGCGAAACAGGGACAGAACAGATACTTTCATTGCAGGAAGCAGGTTAATCAAATGATGGTTTTAGACCCCCCCCCAAATAAAATAAAATAAATATATATTTAAATCAGCAGGCCATTTGTGTAGCCTAATCACCGAAACATAAGCAAAAGCTTCGGTAAGAGGAGGGCGTCTAATTTTCGGTTTATCGTCCCAGCTCTAGTTAGTGTCGTCTATCAAATGGCATAGGCTACCTTGCTCTCTCTGGCAACGACGCGACTCAGAGGATCACGTATGAATAGGTCTTGAAAGAGTATTACTTGACGCTCAATTGTGTTTGTTTTTCCCGCGGTGGCAACAATTAAGCAGCTGCACAATATAACGGAAACACTGTAGTCATCTCTGTTGCATTTAAGACCTTTGAAAGCACAATTTAAGACCGTTAAGGATCCGTGGAAACCCCAATCCTTACATGTCTGAAAATAAATTTGCTCCAGCTGCCACACTAGTGGCACAAACCGGGAGGAGAACGATTTCCCAGTGTTGGGTTCTGAGAATAGGAAATATACTTATTCATTCCACTGATGGAGTGCTGAGGTTTAAAGGGTCTACACCAGAAGTTAATGGTTATAGGAGGAAGGTATATAGTGTGTGCAATTAAGCTTGGAATGTGTTGAGTGCAGGGATCAATTACATGTGGCAAGCATTGATAAGGGGAGAGAGGCATGGATTGGTGAATGGTGTTAGAGGTCCGGTCACCTTAAAGGGAGAAATAAAAGTTCATGGCCTGTATCACTAGTGTCATGCCTAGCAGTAAAGAGTTGTTTGTACAGATGTGTAGGAGGAGACTCCGCCTATGGGGAACGGTTAAATATCAGTGCTTGTGTGAAAATGTTTTTGTCTGAATGCAGCTATATTGACCCTCTGGGCAGAATAAACTAGGTTAAGCTTTCATCATGTCTGTTGAGTGTTTTACTCTGAGAATTAGAACCTAACACCAGGCAACCCTGACGTTCAGTGTTCACAGCCAAAGACGTGACCTGGTGACGTGAATGGCGGCAGGGCAAACACACATGCACCATCAAACACACACACAAACAGTGTAAACTCACTCCTCTTATCGTGCTTGTGGTGCTGCGTGTCTCCCTTCATGCTGTAGTCCAGTTTCATCAGGATGGGCTCCAGGCCCGTGTACATCCGCTGGATCAGCTCGTGGTACACCACCAGAGGCCACACCAACACACTCAGCGCTGGGCACAGGACAAAAAACAACCCCAACATGGCACTTAAATGGCTTTTGACTCACCATGGCAAGTGCAGCATCCGAAATGGCACCCTTTTGCCTACATAGTGCACTACGTTTGATCAGAGCCCATAGAGTTCTGGTCAAAAGTAGTGCACTATATAGGGAATAGGGTGCCATTTGGAATGCAGACAATCTTTAGTTTAACCAGAGAAAGGGATATACTTCAGGGTCGTATTCATTAGTGAACACCGTAGCAAAACATTTCGCAACGGAAACCATTTACTCCAAACGCTACAACGTTGCAATTTCTGGCTACTGTGTGCAGTATTGACTACGACCCTGGAATAGTGAGCGTCACAAATGGCCAAATCACAATACATTTCTAGGTTGGGGAATGGCAACACTATAAATGGTGATATGATGGTTGCATTTAGAAGTTATTGGCAATAACTTTGGTTGGCAGTTGTTGTGCAGTAGCACTGCTTTTCTTACAGACAATCACACCCATTGGCATACTGGTTGGTTGGTTGCCTTTGTGAAAAACAAGGGAAAAGGATTGAAAATGCAAGGCAGCTCACCGATGATATAGGATATCATGATTCCTGGTACGTAGTGTCCCACCACGGCGAGCACAGAACAACCAGAGCACATCATGGCACAGAACTGGAGGGAGAAAAGAGGCACTTAACAGTATGGTAATTTAGCAGCTGCTTTAATACACTTCAACCTACAGATACCAGCTGACATAATCAGTATATGTGGCCAACGTGGAAAACGAACCCACAACCCTGATGTTGAAGGCAATGAGCTCTAACCCACTGAGCCGCCATCAAACCCAACATACCTTTCCGTGGTTCTGCCTTTTGTACTGCATCATCTCCTGGACGTAGAGGCAGCAGTAGAGGTAGCTCTCCACCAGGTGGAAACTGAGCTCTGGAATGCTGAGAAGCCGGGGTTGCATATTCATGGTCTCTCTGCAGTCAGAGAAAGAGTCCGTGGGATGAACAAATGAACACAAGCAGTACTAAGCCAGACCTAAAAAGCTTCAAGTGTCTCAGAGTAGGACTGCTTATAATAATAGATAGGGTGAGCCTGATCCTAGATCAGCTCTTCTACTACTCTTTATAAATATGTGCCCTGGTGCTATTGACAGGTACAGAGCACCAAACAAGTAGGGAAAACGCCTGAATAATCACATGAGTCACTAGAACAGTAAAGTGCTTGAAGGTGTTATAGGAGCAGGGTGGAGTAGGATGTGTTTAAAGGCCCGGTACAGTCAAAAATCGTGATTTTCCTCTGTTTTATATACACATTTCCACACTATGAGGTTGGAATAATATTGTGAAATTGTGCAAATGATGATAATGCCCTTTTAGTGTAAGAGCCATTTGAAAAGACTGGCTGAAATTTCAGCCTGTTTTGGTGGGATGGAGTTTCGGCCTTCAATGGTGACATCTCCATGCAGTAACTGAATGAATAAACCAATAAGAAAAAGTTCCAAACCTCTCTGCCAACAACAACTAATGTTACATTTCCCCTCCCCACTCAGACCACTCCCAGACAGTCCTAGCTAAATTCTTGTTGATGAATTGCTCTTTGCTAAGAAGCTATTTGTTTATTTTTGTACTATTTCAATTGAAAAACAATCACATTAAGGTACTTAATTGTTACCCAGAAATGATTTGACACAAATTAAAAACAGCTGCATTGGACCTTTAATTGAGTCAAGATGTGTACCTTTCCATTGGGTTAGCCTCAGGATACTGAACTGTAGTGGAGAGAGTAGACAGGAGAGATTTTTTTTCTTCATCTAAGTCCAACATCATCAACAATACATTTTAGACCTCATAGAATAGGCTTGGTAATCAAAGTCATCAGAACAATGACATGTAAAAATCAAATCCAAATCCACAAAATTCAACAATCTTATTAAAGTGTGACCTATACTAGCATTTCAGACTTCACACTGACCCCCGGGGTCAGGGGTGGGTGTGGCATGAGTAATGCATGTATGCACCTACTATGAACTTACTTACCGGTTGTAAGAGGTATTTTATGCTTCCATCTCTCCAGCTGCATGAGCCCTAGAATGGAAAGGCTCAGGAGGAAGAGAGGACGCAGGGACGTCGAAGACAGAAGCCTGTAAAACACACATGAAAACAACCCATGCCATTTTAAAATGTTCCTAGCTATTTACTAACGTTAAGTAGCTAGCCACTAGAGTGAATAGGCTGTCAGCTACCCCCCCGTCCTGGTTCAGGACATTACATGAAACAGAACGGTCAACTTGGCCATGTTCAGTTGTCAAAACGTTGCAGATATACATGCCATGAATACAGCCATCATGATTCCTTGGTCTACATGTCGGAGAGGCATGTTTGTTCTACATTTTCACAATTCTATCTGAACGCTCCAAAAAGTATTGTTAGCAAGGTAGGTAGATTTGACGGCTGTCAACTAGGTACTGTTATTTCAAAGACAGCTAACTTGTAGCTAATGTATGGTATTTGGCTAAACGTTATTAATTTAATTGATACTAGTAGGGTACATTTTGGCATACCAAACTACCAATTGACGGCGTTAAATAGCCACCTAGCTAGCGTCACTATCGTCCAAGGGATTATCGATGTCTCGCTGTCATTCAATCTAGCTGCACTACAGCAAGTATCTAGCTAGCGTTACTACTACCAAGCTAAAACAACAGTAGCTACAGTGCATCTTCCTATTCAGTGCAACATAACTGATTACATGAGTGATTCTTACTAAGGATTTAGCATTACCAGAACAAGGTGTTCAGCGTGAGCGCAACAAAGATGCTGTAGAGCGGCCTTTCCCAAACGAGCAGCCTCTGCACCCATAACAGCAAAGGCTCATATTGCGATAGCCAGCCCTGGAGACGCTCTCGCAGTTGCACAAGCTCAGGGTTCCCATCCCCGCATACTGGCTCTGATCCTCCGGCAGGGAACAGGTCCTCGAGGACGGAAGAGGAAGAAACAGAGGGGCGTCTAGCCTCCTCTCCGCTCGCCATTTTTTCCCCCACTTTGTTATGTTGTTTTGGTGATCACGGGGTATGGATAGGCGCATAGATCCACGCAGGCCCGTCATAGATAACAAAAAAAAAAAGTAGGAACCGATGTTACTGGTCGTCACTAGTTACCACAGCCACAAAGTCATAAACCCCGCCCATTTCTACAATTGCTCTTCTTAAAATTAGATTTTAACCCCAACTCCAACCACACTGATAATCTTATGCCTAACCTTAAATTAAGACCAACATGAAAAATGTGGTTTTCATCAATCCTTACTATACAGCCATTTTTGACTTTGTAGCTGTGCTGTCTAGTGGAAACACAGTTTACTGGCTCAGCATGTCACGTGCTTCCTTGTTTACTGCCCTCTTGGTCTTGCGAAAACAATAGCTGTTTACTGACATCTGCTGGATAAATTGGATACTACTATCCATTGTTACGTAAAATGCAATTTATATTTCTATCTCCACTTGTTACCCTGAAAAGCTTACATAAAACAGTGAAATCCATTGTGCAAGTCCATTATAAAAAAACAAGTAAAATTGATTTGAACATGTTTAATAAAGCACAAATTCAGTGCAACACAAAGTAACACAAACTTACATCATCAATTTGATAAAATGCAACTAAGGACAATTGTGTTTTATTGAACTCAACTGATACAGTTGATTGTTGCGGATCTCTCTACAGCAGTACGATGACATTTTGAAAACGGTCTCCCTTTTCATCCACTTCACATTGTTCTCTAGTGATCTCAGTTTGATTTGCTTGAAATCTCTGGAAAATAATAAACAACAGTGGAGATGCAATATGATCAAAGATTGGAATGATTATAACCAAAGCATATGATTTAAAAAAGGCTGTGCGCATTATATCAGCATAAATGTAGATAATAAGCTCCATACAGATCCTTGCCATTGACACGAACCAATCTGAGAGATGCAAATGTACAACAACATGGTTGCATCCCAAATGGCACCCTATTACCTATATATAGTGCACTACTGACCTGAGATAGACTAGTGTCCTGTCCAGGGGCTGTACTTGTCCATCAAGCTGCCTCATGCTACGCTACAGAAACAGGAGATAGGCTCATGCTCCTATGAGCCGTTCCGGCTTGCACAAGCCAAGATATTTTTTTACTTTTCACCTGAGCCCTATGGACAATGGTCAAAGTAGTACACTACACTATACGGAATAGGGTGCCATGTGGCACGCAGATCAAATTGGATATCATCAAATCTTTATGCAGATATATCACCACATTCCTCGAGTGCCATACTGTAACTTAGCCTTTTAGCTGCAGCTAGTCCATAGAATGTCAACCACAAAGGCTTGGAATCTTCAAGATTCCAGTCCTTCTGAAAATCATTGGATTTATCCGGCGCCCCATGCATCAGGGAACGATAGGCCAGCGGTCGTCATCATCACCCTTTGTGTGTGAGTGAGTGCATGTGAGTGGTGTGCACACTTGCATGTTGGTGCTTCGGGGTTGATATGTGGCAGAAGCTCAGAGAAACAGGGGGCAACGTATAGCAGCAGCAGCTGTTGTAGGGGGGTCAAAGAAGCGTGTCTGACAGCCAGTCAGTGAGCTGGGGGGATCGGGGAGAGGAGAGAAAAAAGAGTGTACCTACCTGGGCCAGGGAGGTGGGGCAAGAAGCGGTGGAAGATGTAGGTAGGGCAAGGGGGCCTGACTCCCACAGGTGCTAAGAGGCTAAAAGGGCGTCATTACCTGCCGGGGTTAACACCATGGCCTGGAGCAGGTCGGAGAGAGAGATGATCCCCCTGCACACATCCTCTTTGTCCACCAGGACCAGCCGATGGACCTGAGGGGAAAGGATTGGGACAGGATGAGGAGTGGAAGGGGAGAGGAGAGGATGGAGAGAGCAATGGGGCAGGATGGGGACAGGATGAGGAGTGGAAGGGGAGAGGAGAGGATGGAGAGAGGATGGAGGGCACGATTGGGAGAGGATGGGAACAGGATGAGGACAGTAATGGGGAGAGGATGAAGAGTGGATGGGGTAGAATGGGGAGAAAATTGGTGCAGAATGGGGAGAGGATGGTGCAGGGTGGGAGTGTGTGGTGGGAAATGGTTGACCGTGGTTACACAACAAGAGCGTACCGGTAATTAAGTAGAGTAGAGCAGAGCAGCAACAGAGGGCTAATACCTATACAGTCTACAGCTAATACATTGAAATACATACAAATACTAGTGGCCTAATGTCACAAACCTTCATAACTCTATTTATATTTCATTGTGTGGGCTAATAGAGCGAAATGTCACAGCATGTCATAGCCCATTACTTTTATGTATTTTTAAAACAAACTCATAGGTGGAGTGGAGAGGCAGGGCCACTGTGACAGAGGACATGACCTGGGTCATATTTAGTAGAGCACACCGTAGCAAAAATAACAAGTGTTTCTAATTGGACCCGTTCAGGTAGTCCCTCCCTGTTGCAGCCTGTTTTCTTCCATTTGGTGCCTTATGGACACAACCCTGGGGGGAGCAGAGTGGGACACTAACCTCAGCCTTAATGATGCGATCGATGATGGCCTCCAGGGTCTCGTCGGGGAGGCACTTGATGACGCCCTCGACGAAACAGCAGCGCCGTCGGATGGCCTCCTCCATGGACATGTTCAGGTTGTTGTATGTCTTCTGGGCGGCCAGGTTCTGTCTCCGAGAAGAAGAGACGAGGAGAGGAGCGGCGAGAACAATTCAAAATGTACACAATGCACCAACAAAGACACAAAGGACTTTATTTTGTATAGTTTTCAGGCGAATTAAACTGTAAAGGGCAGTTTTGGGGTACTTACAATCACATCGAATCTGGAGTAGAGAGCCACCACCTTGCCTTGGTGTAGAAAGGACAGTGAGATACATAGCCTACCTACATCTTACAAGTCAAACTTTATTTTGAAGGGCACCTACATAAGGACATACACATATACTGTACGAGACAGTGTTCGACTTTGAACTAGAGATGAGGTTAACCCACCTTGCTCGTTTACTACGGGCAGTGCGGAGACCCTCCTCTCTACAAACACAGACAGGGCATCGTAGACTGAGGCCGTCTGCTGGACCGTGGCAATGTTCCGGAATGTCCCGATCCCAACGTCCTGGATCGTCTTCTGCATGAAGCAGGGTTTTGGGACTGTCTCTTTCTGTGTGGAGTACTTTAAAAAAAAGAAAAAGGAACACAAGGAATGTAAAAGCAACACATACAGTTCACAACACCACTGTTTGAAGTGGATGCCCAAATGATATGAGCAAAAACACACAGACATCTCCAAGCCATGTTGTCTTACAAATATATGGAGAAACTTGAGGATTCGCTTGTGTGTGAGAATGTGTAAGACATTTCCGGACACGGGATCGATAACCGGCAATCTGTGGATCTTATACCTCAGTAGGGAATAGATGGCGTCGAAGAGGCTGCAAAGGAGAGGAGGGGAGACTGAGTAGGCCAATAGTCACTGTGTCTAACCCTGGAGAGCACCACCAACATCCACACCTGGGTCATGTTGCAAAAACGTTTTGCTACAGTGTGCCCTAATGAACACAACCTAGAACACTGCCTGTAATTGACTGAATCCCAGCCTCAATTTCCTTAGTCTGTCACTCGTTAAAAAAGTTATCAGCAACAGTAACAACTCAGACAAAGCCAGGTCACAGGAGTTGGTTTGACTGAGAGCTGCGTAGCTTCACCTGGCGTCTGGAGTGATGCTGTGAAGACAGTGGTTGGAGTATTGCAGGTACACATCTGCAGACAGAGAGAAATAAACGGAAGGGAAAGTTACAGGAAGACATGTACGTATATACCATAGACAAAGAACACTGTATCATTTGCCTTCTCTAGTTTTTGACTTGAATGAATCACCTCGCCATGTTCCAATTTGATGCCTCTCCAGCTCATTCATTTGAACCTGTGGGAGGGGGGAAACACATTAGACAACTTATATTATGAATGATGTCTGTGTCATTCACACAATCATGATCTTGTCTCCGTTGAACATGCTTTTTAGTCCAGGACAAGGCTTAAAGGGATAGTCCACCCATATTACAAAAAGGGTTTCCTTACCCTGTAAGCAATTTATGGACAAGGTAAGACAGCAATCCATGCTTTGGTTTTGTTTACCTGGCCACTGTCACCGAAGGCTAACATTTAAGAATTTTTGTCAAAAAATCAATGCAGGTCAATATCCCCGTTATTAGCATTTTGCATGTTTCATGTCCAAATCATCTTAAAGTGCGTTTATTGATCTACACAATCCATTTCAGACACATTGGGATGATTTGGACATGAAATGTGAAACATGCTTATGTCTGGGACATTGACTTGCATTTGGTTAACATACACACCAATGGGGACCTGTAGTAATGATGGAGAATGTTGATGAAATCTGTTATAGTCAGCATACCTGTGAGGACAATAGAGAGAGAGAGAGCTCTTATCACTGTTGGCATGGATACGCGCTAGTGTTTTGTCTTCATATCACACTGTCCCCAAAAGCAGTCCAAGCTTGCAATCATTCAGGGAATTGCGTTGCCATAAGCAAGTAGCAAGAGAGCACCCCCTAATCTCTTCTCTTACCCACAAACCTCTGTGTCTTGCTATCCCAGAGAGGTGCAGCTCCCAAGCCGTTTGCTACAAGAGCGAAAAAGGCTTTCGACACCTGCAAACATATGATTTTTTTTAACACAACCAGTTAACACCGGCCTTAGTAGTGAGTATGTCTTATGAAAGCAGGAATGAGGGATCCGCACATGAAATATTGCTGCAGGGAAAAGGGAAAACTGCTATAATTGTAGCTGTAATTACAGGAAAGAGGATTTGAAATGTCATACCAAAAGGGACCATGACCTTTCCCTTGGGAAGTGGAGGGAGATCAAATATCTGGGTTGAGTTCAGCAGGAAGAATATGTTCTAAAACAGGGAGGCACTACGTGAATTTGTCAAATAAGCTCCTGTAACCTGTTGTAAAACGTTTTGCTACGATGTGCCCTACTGAACACGACCCTGGACTCTTTTTTTTTCTTCTTCCCCCTTATTTTGTATTGTTTAGTTTCAACATACAAGTGAGTTACAGGACATTGGACTCTTACTTGTAGTGTTGTGTCAAATATGACCAGTTTACAGCTGGTTGGAATGGCCTCATAGCAGCAATGCTTTTTCATGAACTTCATGTACATCTCAGCATCGGCCTCTGAAGTTATGGGGAGGTGAAGTGGGGACAAAGTTACACACACACACACAGACAGTTATAGATCCCCTATACACCTCATTCCACAAAACAGACACACAAGTGTACATGCACACACAAACACTGAAGGTTACCTGAATTACCTGCATTCGTCAATTGTTCACGCTTCTCTTGAAACGAGATCTAGACCAACAGAAAGAGAACACCAACAACCTGAATCACTCCATAACACTTTGATATTAGTGCTCTAAAATCTGCTGGAATGAACCTCGAAGGAAAAATACTCAGGATCAAGGTGAACTAAGCTCTAAACCAAAAACACTGTTCATTCATTGTAGTCCAACATGTTTCAGTCCTACACACACTTCTCAAACACAAATCCGGCCAACTGTTCCATGACCTACCTGCCTTATAAGTATTTTCTCCATGAAAGAGTTGGCCACTACGCACCCAACAACAAACGCTAGGTTCTGCTACATGCAGGCTCCTCTCCCCCTGCCTATCCCACAAACCAGTTTGGTCTATATTAGGAGCAGGAGTCTCAAGTGGTATGCAGAGGGCCAAGGCGATGGGGGGCGGGGGTGAGGCGCAGGCAGAAGAGGGGTGGGTTCATTACTCTCTGACATATTCTGCATAGTTTCTGTGTGGATTTTAGGACCATTACAGCGTGTCGTTGATGTGGTTCCTGAGTTGTGAAAACATTTTGCTAGGCATTGTAACTGATCTGATATTTTTTGCACAGAAGCACAGTGTCAGAAATGCTCACGCAGACTTGGCATACTAGGACTACATGAGGAACAGCAGGTAAAATTACATGTTGTGTTGTGAAATGGATATGTGCTGAAGTAGAACGCAATAGAGGTGCTGCAGTGTTTGGAAAGGCGTGCTATGACTCTGGTGATGGGTGTAACTATGTTGACTATTTTGCTTCAGCTGCAATGGCTTCCTGTTCCCATTGGCATTATCTTGTTCATTGTTATTTGCACAAGCTTGAGGACAGCAGTAATAAAAGGAAATGAGGTGAAGTACACTTATGTTGTGCAAAGTTGTTGTTGGGAAAATTGCATTTTAATTGTGTTTCCTTGATTCCTCGCATCCTCTCTCCTTCTCAAAAACACATTGGAGAAGATTGGGGCTCACATTCACAAAGAGTCTCAGAGTAGGAGTGCTGATCTAGGATAAAGTTATTAGCCTTTTAAAATCAAACCAAATCCTATGTCACATGCACTGAATACAAATGGTGTAGACCTTACAGTGAATTGGTTACTTACAAGCCCTTAACCAACAATGCTATAAGAAGTTTAAGAAAAATAAGTGTTAGGTAAAAAATGGATAAGTAAAAAAATAGAAAATAAAAGTAACAAATAATTAAACAGCAGCAGTAAAATAACAATATCGAGGGTATATACAGGGGGTACCGGAACAGTCAATGTGCAGGGGCACCGGTTAGTTGATGTAATATGTATGAGTTAAAGTGACCATGCATAGATAATAAACAGAGAGTAGCAGCAGCGTAAGAGGGGTCTGGGTAGCCATTTGATTAGCTGTTCAGGAGTCTTATGGCTTGGGGGTAGAAGCTGTTAAGAAGCCTTTTGGACGTAGACTTGGCGCTCCGGTAACGCTTTCCGTGCGGTAGCAGAGAGAACAGTCTATGACTAGGGTGGCTGGAGACTTTGACAATTTTTAGGCCTTCCTCTGACACCGCCTGGTATACAGGTCCTGGATGGCAGGAATCTTGGCCCCAGTGGTGTACTAGGCTGTACGCACTACCCTCTGTAGTGCCTTGCGGTCAGCGGCAGAGCAGTTACTATATCTGTCAGTGATGCAACCAGTCAGGATGCTCTCGATGGTGCCGCTGTAGAACCGTTTGAGGATCTGAGGACCCATGCCAAATCTTTTCAGTCTCCTGAGGGGGCTTTATCGTGCCCTCACAACTGTCTTGGTGTGTTTGGACCATGACAGTTTGTTGGTGATGTGGACGCCAAGGAACTTGAAGCTCTCAATCTGCTCCAATACAGCCCCATCGATGAGAATGGGGGCGTGTTCGGTCCATGCAGTCGTGAGTGAACAGGGAGTACAGGAGGGGATTGAGCACGCACCCAAGGGGCCCCCGGGTTGAGGATCAGCGTGACGGATGTGTTGTTACCTACCCTTACCACCTGGGGGCGGCCCGTCAGGAAGTCCAGGATCCAGTTGCAGAGGGAGGTGTTTAGTCCCAGGGTCCTTAGCTTTTAGATGACAATAAGAGGTGAAACCTGATCCTTGATTAGCAGTCCTTCTCTGAAACGCTTTGTGAATACAGCCCACAGGCCAGGAACCATATATATTCTGCTCCAATGCATTTTTGAGGAGAAGAAGATGTGAGGAATGAAAGAAATACAATTGAGAATCCAAAGATGATGGCTTAGGTGACAGTGCCTTAGCCTGGTCCCAGATCTGTTTGTGCAGTTTTGACAAAGACCATGTGAATTGGTAAGACTGCCCAAACACATCTGTGACCAGGTTAATGTCGCCTTGCTTGACACCACACATGTAGATCAGCGCCTTTGCAGTTCCTAGATGTCAGCTCAAATGGCATATTGTTTTCTAGGGTGTGTGTGTGTGTGTGTGTGTGTGCGTGACAAGATTGAGCTATTCATCTCACAATGTTGACAACTCACATTACATACTGTCTGTCAAAGTGGACCACGTGGACAGCGATACAGACATAGATGACAAATGAAAACCAAACCTTAAGGGTCAAACATTTTATTACATTTTTTTATTTAACAGATTTCTACACATTGAATGTTTTGTACATTGTTTACAAAATGTAAGGATTTCGTGCTTCAAAATCTCAGTCTGATTTGAAAAGGTTTCATTTAGATGCTTCCAGAAATTCAACGAAAGCCAAAGTTCATGTCCGAGGGACCACAGTGCCTCGTAAGAAACGTGTCAACGTAAAACCAAGTCAAATGTACAAATAATCACAAATTCTCTAGCAAGAAACTATCTTGAGTAGAAAAATATGAGAAGAGCTAAATGTTTTTCCGGGGTGAGAGACATAGAAACAGTATTACTTAGAATTTACATCCCCATTCAAGAATGGATATCCCCATTCGAGGAATTCTATTTCTATGGAGAAAGAAGACATTTTCCATTTTTGAGCAGGTAGAGAAGACAAATGGTGTTTGAGTGATTGAGTGGCTGTTACTGTTGGTCAGGTCTCCCCAACCAAATGGGTATGTTAGAGGGATACTAATTAATTGCACAAATTGAGAAACAGAGCTCAAAAAAAAAAAAAAATGTGTTTCGCACAATACAACTCACCCATATGAGGATGTTTAGGTTCCCATGAAAAGGTTATCGGATGAAAATCGCAATCATTAGATACATTTCCAAAACAATCATGTTTGATGTTAGGCACCATCATATTCAAAACGATAAAAAAAAACAGCAAACAGTAGACTGGTTATGACCTATTTCAGTTGTGTGGCGTTCTGTTGGACAAACATGAAATCAGAGATAGCCACTGCATTCTGTCATGGTAAAATAAATAGTTACTTGAAAAAAAAAACCTAAAAGGCCGCACTCAGAGCTGCATCTCACCCAGTACTATCCAAGTTCAGGGTCACGTTCAGAAACAAATGTACTTGTTGAACTATCTCCGTTTACTGTTGCAAAGCGGTTTAAAGCATTTCACTACGATGTGCCCTAATGAACACGACTTGAGAGGGGCAGCCATACTGAGATATGAATTTAATGTTTTTTTTCTCACTGGAATAAAAAAATCATTTAAATCTCTACTGTTGTTCAGTGCAGGGACCAGTAGCCATCTGTGGGCTTTGCTGGTCTAGTTGTCATTAACAAACCAAAAAAAGCATAAATGTTAACATTTTTAAAATAACAACTGCAATAAATGAGAAAATAATGACCCAAAGACTCCATGGCAAATCAAATGTAGGCTAGATAGTTGTCTCTAGCTTGAGTGCAAGTCTGTTTGTGCCATCATTCCAACCTCTTGTCATTCACTCATTGTCATGCAATGTTTGACTTGACAAGGAGAGCAATAGAGTTGGCAAGAGCACAAAAAGATCTGGGACCAGGCTAAATTGACTCCCTTCTTAAAGCACTACAGTACTGACTTAGAAAGCAGCCTCGCTTTTGCGGAGACAACTTACTTTCTCAACACATTCTCAAATAGCTATGATGTCGCATCAAAACTTAACTCTTCCATCTAAAAACCATGACTTAGCCCAGCTCCCACAATCCCCCATTTTCAAACATAGGTAAAGAGTAGGTAGCCTGGGCACCAGTCTGTTTGTTCCATCATTCCACAAACAAATCTGGTACCCAGGCTAAAGATCAGGTAGTAACAAACGCTGTGTGAGTATGGTAGCCATGCTTAAACATATTTTGGTGTATTTTTAAACCAAACGTGAAATATTAGTTTGCCATGTACACACCTTCTAGAAACACCCATTGAAAACTGTGTGATCCAACCTTTGAAAAATAAAAGTTATAAAAGATAAGTGCCTGAACACAGAACTCAGATCTCACGCTGTTATGAGTTCATCTTACTTATTTACACCAATTCAGCTGGCAAACCACTGTACAAAATGTGCTACTCGCCTTATCTCAAATTTAGACAGTATATGCACACAAAAAAAGCACATAAAACAAAATTTCGCTTTCCTTTCACTGCAACGAATGCATTCTGAAAAACCAGCTGGTTTCATTTGGAGTCCGGTGTCATCGTCATTGAAGGGTAACGATAGTGGCTTGTTTTGTCCGTCTGTGTCTAGCTGGGCATGAGGAGAGATGGGGCTTTCTCGATGGGCAGCATGAACTGTGGGCAGCAGGGTCCGACACGGAGGGGTGCCATGCCAGTCAGACGGGAGTCCAGGAGCATCGGGGCGGCTCCGTAGAGGAGGGGGGCAGGGGCCAGCCACAGTGTTGCGCGGTGACCAGGGGGTCCAGGCTCAAGTAGTGGAGCAGAGGTGTTCCTTGGGCTGCACTGGATGGAGCCAGGAGGGAGGCTCCCCACTGTAACTGGGCAGCCGGGGCAGTGCAGAGAGGAGGCGGACAAGGCTGGTTCAGTGTCGGGCTGGGGGTGTCGGTCAGTGTGGCTTAGCGAAGTGAGGATAGAGCCCCATAGACACAGTATAGAGGTCTGGGAGGAGGTTGGCGAGCCGTGGTCGTCGTGGGTGTGGAGAGTGCCAGGCCGGCGGTTGTGACTGTCGTTGCCCAAGACGCAGCAGCGAGGGAGGTCGGATGCTGGACTGGGGTTCTCTGGGACTGGGAGCAGGCCTAGTGGTGGTGGAGAGAGGTTGGAGCTAGGCAGGTGGACTTGGCGGACTGGGGCCAGGGGCTGGCTGCTCCTGGGGAGGCTGGTGGCGATAAGGCCCGCGACACTGGTCAGATACACCAGCCCCAGCATGCAGGTCACCTGGAGAGAGGTGAGGATGTGGATTTAGTGGATTTCTTTAATTATGTTTTTCCTTTACCCCCCAAACTGACTACTTTCAAAAGTGTTGCTTCTTTCAATCAACACAGTTTACGTGGGTTTCTGCAGTTTTCGGAAATTGATGCGATGGAAATGTTATACTTGTGCTTTTCTGATAACTAATTTCTGTGTTCTATTCATGTGCTATTCTAATAACCAATTTCTGTGTTCATGTAAATGACTGATTTAACGAATCCTCACTTATCAGTATCTACAATTTGGCAGTACGCCCAGACCTTGTTTTGAGAACTAAAGATATTTCAGTTTCAAGGTCCCAGCTTAGAGAGAAGAAGCCTTGTGAGATATTGGTCTGTCACATGTTATGAACCAGTATTGGTCGGTCACATGAATGAAACAAAACGGTAACGATGAATTACTTATGCAAATATAACTTGTCTGTGTATAGCCCTATATAAGACAACTGCTGGGACTGCCCCAGCAGAGCTTCTGACAGATGTTCACTATGGTGCATTAAGTTTGATGGAACCTCTCCAGCACGCTGACAATAAACAATGATTCATTTAAGATTGACTTTGAGTGTCCCTGTGAAAGAATTTCCATGACATTGTCATGTTACTTTCAGGTGTGTTTTTGAGACCAGCGTTGTGTCCATTCGGCACAAAACATACTACCTGAACGTGTCAAATAAGATATGCTATTTTCTATTCAAAAATGTTCTGCTACAGCGTGCCCATACAGAGCATGACCCACAACTCAGTCCTTCAGTGCACTGTGGACCCCACTGCCCCTGCCCTCTGCCCCTTCCTCACCTTGGCAAAGTGCAGGTAAATGGCCGTCAGTGCCTGTCGCCATGCCGCCTGCTCCAGCAGCACACAGAGGTCAGTGTAGGTGAACCAGCCTCGCTTCATCCCCTGCTTCTCTGCAATACTGGAGTCACAACAGGCCTGAGTTAATATACACACACTCTATGCAAACACAGAGAGAGAGAGATGGACGTAGAACAGAGTCTGGCAAACAAATGACCACGCTCATGTGACACACACAACCAACCCTTTGTTTGAACGAGCAGCTCTGTGTCAGATCTACAGTCCCTATGCCAGGCAAATTACCACAAGAACTTGACACTACTAATTTAGTTCTTCCCTGAAAAATCATGGGGCCTACAAAAATACAAGTCTCTATGACATTCCCAACCCTTCATAGCCTCTTGTGTTTCTAATGCATTAGGAGTCACACACACACCCACCCAGACAATTATTATTTATTTTTTTACAGGAAGCCCAAACAGATATAATATTTGACTAAAACAATCACTTCAAATCTGGCATACATTTGTATACGATCACATATACTGTATCTCTATTATGCATAGGAATACTTTGGAACAGAGTTACAGAATTAAAAACACATGGAAATAATTTGCGGGTGTTTTTACATTATTTTATGTCCAACAACAAACGTAGGTGGCCAAATAAAATTACCCATGGGCCCGCAGGGCGACAGTTGGGGAAACCTGCACTAGCATGAAAAACTATCCATGTGAAAACATGAACCACAAACCTGGTTTCTAGTTGATTCAGTATGCCAAAGTAGTCCACGGGCTCAGTGAAGAGGCTCCACTCCTGAAACACAGAAGAGAGATTGCAAATTCTGGCCATACAAATACAGTACAATGGGATTTAAATACTAGTGATGCGTGGGTTGACAAACTACAGACCATGTGGTTATAACTGCGGGCGGGTGGGTCATGAAATATTGTGTGGATGACCGGGGGGGGGGTTTACCTGTTAGTTAACACTATTATTGTTTCCATTTACTGTGGGAATTGTGATCGAATCAACGCAATATTAGCCACTTTCAATGCAACAAACTGAAACAGAACTAACTATGCAAGAGATTTTGTTGTAGACAGAAAGCATCAGAGTAGGATACTATTGCATTGACAGGCACGACTCAGGCCCGAACACTACACAGACCGGTGCGCCATAACCAAATCAGAGCTTCAGCAGGCCTCGCCATAACCAAACAGAGCTGCAGTAGCCCTATATGCAAATAGACCATTGCCATGGATTGGTGCCATTTACTTTGAACTGGACTGTGTTCACAGCATGATCGGTCGTGAGTATATGACGTGTGCACATTTGATCAGATCCTTTGCTAGTTAGTGAGTTATTATCCCAGTTATAATTTCAAAATCACCAATGATTGCTTCCTACAAGAACACAAAACGTACAGAGCATTTTTTTTGTCTTAAAGGGACAGTGTTGTATGTTGAGACCAGCTTGAATAAGCTAAGTAGCCAATAGGCAGAGGGTAGTATAATCTGTCTGATTCTCTGTAATAATGGTATGGGAATAAGGACGTATTTTATTTTGTAAAGTGGTTTCTCGCGTCAAACAACATTTTCAGTCACATCCTTGTCTGAAGGACAAGTGGAAAAACAGGTTCATGCCAAGCCCTGTGTGTTTTCTTCTAAAGTATCATGGAATATACAGTACGATTGAAAAGTTTGGACACGCCTACTCATTCAAAGTTTTTGTTTATTTGTACTATTTTCAACATTGTAGAATAATAGCAAAGACATCAAAACAACTAATGTGGAATCATGTAGAAACCAAAAAGTGTTAAACAAATCAAAATATAGTTTATATGAGATTCTTCAAAGTCGCCACCCTTTGCCTTGATGACAGCTTTGCGCACTCTTGGCATTCTCTCAACCAGCTTCATGAGGAATGCTTTTCCAACAGTCTTGAAGGAGTTCCCACATACTGTATGCTGAATACTTGTCTGCTTTTCCTTCACTCTGCGGTCCAACTCATCCGAAACCATCTCAATTGGGTTGAGGTCAGGGGATTGTGGAGGCCAGGTCATCTGATGCAGCACTCCATCACTCTCCTTCTTGGTCAAATAGCCCTTACACAGCCTGGAGGTGTGTTGGGTCATTGTCCTGTTGAAAAACAAATGATAGTCCCACTAAGCCCAAACCAGATGGGATGGCGTATCGATGCAGAATGCTGTAGCCGCCATTCTGGTTAAGTGTGCCTTGAATTCTAAATAAATCACTGACAGTGTCACCAGCAAAGCATCCCCACACCATCACACCTCCTAAATGCTTCACGGTAGGAACCACACACGCAGAGATCATCCGTTCATCTACTCACAAAGACACGGTTTGAACTCATCAGACCAAAGGACAGATTTCCACTAGTCTAATGTCAATTGCTCGTGTTTCTTGCCCCAAGAAGTCT
Organism: Salvelinus fontinalis; assembly: GCF_029448725.1. Lineage (NCBI taxonomy): Eukaryota > Metazoa > Chordata > Actinopteri > Salmoniformes > Salmonidae > Salvelinus > Salvelinus fontinalis. Next base: position 18,401,038 of record NC_074705.1, read on the forward strand.
CTTCTTATTATTATTGGTGTCCTTTAGTAGTGGTTTCTTTGTAGCAATTCGACCATGAAGGCCTGATTCACGCAGTCTCCTCTGAACAGATGATGTTGAGATGTGTCTGTTACTTGAACTCTGAAGCATTTATTTGGGCTGCAATTTCTGAGGCTGGTAACTCTAATGAATTTATCCTTTGCAGCAGAGGTAACTCTGGGTCTTCCTTTCCTGTGGCGGTCCTCATGAGAGCCAGTTTCATCATAGCGCTTGAAGGGTTTTGCGACTGCACTTGAAGAAACTTTCAAAGTTACCCCCCGGACACACCCCAATCATAAAACACTTTTGGGAAGGGGCCAGGCAGAAAAAGTGACAATGTCGAGTTCAATTCAGTAAGAGAAAAGTTACAAAATGGAGAGTTGAAAATAAAGAAAAGTAATGTTTGGGAAAGATTTGGTGAAGTGGTTAAAGAGGATGATAACATCACGATGTTATGTGTGATGATTGTGAGGAGCTATACTTTAAATAGGCATATGACACTTCAGGGAACTGTAGCCTACTGTTCAGATGGGTTAAATGGAAACTGAAATCTGGACACTGACTTTAGGTCTATAACCTCTCACATAGCCTTAATATTAACTCCTGCAGAATTGAGCATTTCTTGCAATAAAACGATACACCAAATGTAGGAAATATTTTGACATGAAAAGGAGTTGAGAAATATGATTTAATTCTTTCGGCATCTTGAGAGAAAGTGAATGCGCAGTTAGATATCGTCTGTAAAGGTGCTACCTTTATCAGCATCATAAAAGCTGATAGTATTTCCACCACATTAAATATGCATCCAAGCCGAACTGACATTTTTTTCAGAAACCCGTTGGGTCGTTTTCACAGATTTCTATTTCCTTACAACCAGTCAAACTGATGCCACTTGGAAATTTACACAGAAAATATTTCCTTTGTTTTTGATATTGCATTTTCTCCCGGTTCTAGAACGTCTTTGCTCCGCGGTTCTAGAACGTCTTTGCTCCGCGGTTCTAGAACGTCTTTGCTCCGCGGTTCTAGAACGTCTTTGCTCCGTTAAAGAAGCAGACGACAGAAAATTGGACCAATGTCAACTAGATTGAAACGTTCATTCTATTGATTTATGACATTAATCTGGCGAGCAAGGGTTTATTTAGTTTTCTAGGGCAACAATGACAGAAGAGAAGCTGCATGTATCGGCGTACACATCACGGACAAACTGAATTGGTCCACCCACACAGACAGCGTGGTGAAGAAGGCGCAGCAGCGCCTCTTCAACCTCAGGAGGCTGAAGAAATTCGGCTTGTCACCAAAAGCACTCACAAACTTTTACAGATGCACAATCGAGAGCATCCTGTCGGGCTGTATCACCGCCTGGTACGGCAACTGCTCCGCCCACGACCGTAAGGCTCTCCAGAGGGTAGTGAGGTCTGCACAACGCATCACCGGGGGCAAACTACCTGCCCTCCAGGACACCTACACCACCCGATGTCATAGGAAGGCCATAAAGATCATTAAGGACAACAACCGCCCGAGCCACTGCCTGTTTACCCCGCTATCATCCAGAAGGCGAGGTCAGTACAGGTGCATCAAAGCAGGGACCGAGAGACTGAAAAACAGCTTCTATCTCAAAGCCATCAGACTGTTAACCAGCCACCACTAACATTGAGTGGCTGCTGTCAACATACTGACTCAACTCCAGCCACTTTAATAATGGAAAAATTGATGTAAAACATGTATCACTAGCCACTTTAAACAATTCCACTTAATATAATGTTTACATACCCTTCTTTACTCATCTCATATGTATATACTGTACTCTATACCATCTACTGGATCTTGCCATCTTTATGTAATACATGTATCACTAGCCACTTTAAACAATTCCACTTAATATAATGATTACATACCCTACATCACTCATCTTATATGTATATACTGTACTCTATACCATCTACTGCATCTTGCCATCTTTATGTAATACATGTATCACTAGCCACTTTAAACAATGCCACTTTTATATGTTTACATACCCTACATTACTCATCTCATATGTATATACTGTACTCGATACCATCTACTGCATCTTGCCTATGCCGTTCCGTACCATCACTCATTCATATATTTTTATGTACATATTCTTCATCCCTTTACACTTGTGCGTAGAAGGTAGTTGTTGTGAAATCGTTAGGTTAGATTACTCGTTGGTTATTACCGCATTGTCGGAACTAAAAGCACAAGCATTTCACTACACTCGCATTAACATCTGCTAAACATGTGTATGTGAGAAATAAAATTGGATTTGATCTAATTATAGACAAGATGACTAAAAAAGCCTAGCAAAATGTCAGAAATGATAAGCAGACACATATCTAAATCAGGCAACAACAAAAAAATCCTGCCCCTTCTGTCAAAAAATTGTTCTGCCATCTCTGACTTTATCCTACAGCGCATTTTCTATATTAGTGGGTTAGGGTCAGGCCTCAGATTTTCATTGCGGGCGGATGGGGGTACACTAAAGGTTGACCCACGCACCACTATTAAATATATGGCTCTGAGTAGGACCACACATTTCTGGGCCTGTGGTATAGTATGTAATACTACATATAACTTACAATGGCATCGAGGAAATTCATTTCCAGGGTGTTGACAGTCTGCACGTCCAGTTTCCCAGCAGCCCCCCACTCGTCGTTGAACACCTCCTCGTCCTCCCCTTCGTCGTACAAATACTTGCTGGCAACCATCTAAGGGAAAGGCGACACAGGATTAGGAGGTTAAGATCAGTCCATATGTCATAGAAAGCAAGTTGTGTTTTGCATCCATCTCCTCACACATACTACACAGGAGATTCCATCTTATTAATTCTACTACTTGTTATTTTTGACTTGACTACTGTATTACTGTTATTGACTGATGTACCTCATTGTTGAAGAAGCTATTACATAAGCATTTTGCTGCATCTTTTATACCTGCTGTAAACTGCGCGGGACAAATAAAATGTGATTTGATAACATGACAGAATGCTTTCCCAGACACCCTTATTCCTACCCCTGGTCTAAAATGCACAATGCGGCGGCTGCGGGAAATTCTAAATTGAACAAGAATTGGGTGTAGTATATGGGTCTGGGCCCTACATGCCCAGCAATTAGAGAGAACCATGTTCATAACAAGCAATACTGTGCCCATCACATACATAGCCGTGGCCTAATTCTGGTGAGAGGACCTAATACTTATCACATGCCTAATTATGGCGAGACAACCAGTGAGTCCCAAATGGCACCCTATTCCAACCAATCAAAAACATATTGACACATGCTTCGTAAACAACAGGTGTAGACTAACAGTGAAATGCAGATCTTGGGTCTGGTCATAAGCAGTACACTACAAAGGGAATAGGGTGCCATTTCAGACGCATGCAACCTTTAGCCCACATACCATGGAGATAAGGAAGAGGTCCGAGGAGGAGATCTTTTGCAGGTATTCGGGGTTCCTGTGTCGTAGCCTTTCGATGTAGACCAGGGCCAGCATCATGGCACACGGAGAGATGCACGCCTCCCTGAAAAACAGACCAACTACATTAAGTTTTGGAGACCATTACATGCCCAGAAAGGATAACAAGTGTCAACATTCCCTGACAACATACCTCGCGACATGAGCAGCATATTTCTTGTGCAGTTTTCGAATTGGGCTAGGGGCAGATTTCTGAAAGAGTTCCACAGCGATATCTAGAAATCATATTCAGAAGATAAGAACGAATCATTCAAATTCACAACATAATAATCAACACAGTCACACATGGACAGGACATAACCTAACAGACAGAATAGCTAACCTGTAACAGGACAAGAAAGAGAATCTAGAGAGCCGTCTTGGTCCAGGCCATAGTACAATCGCTTCCGCACTCTCTCTGACAGTTTCTGATGTCCAGGAAGAAACTGTGAAGGCAGATCAGAGAGCAAAGTGAATCATTGAGCGAAGGGCCTACATAACAAAAACGAACCTGAAATAACGTTAGCTAGCCAACTTTACACAAGCAAGTCATGTCAACACGGTTGGAATAGAATAAGTTAGCTGGCTAACCGTTAGTAATCCCACAAATGGCCTCTTATAGTCGGTTATCCTACTGTGTTTGCTGGCTACCGTTCTACGAGGTTAACGTTAGCTTCAACTCCACGACTTGCCACCTAAATCCAGAACAGCCACAATCACATGTAGCTAACGTTAGCAGGCTGGTTAGCTTCATTAACGCGTGAGCTAGTACAATACAGCGTTAACCTTGCCGTGTTTTGATGTTCAATTATACGGCATACAACACGTTTTGTTTAACCTGGTATGCATATTTAAAATGCGATTATTACCAAATAGGTCCAAAACTCACATCAACCCGTTTGCGGTCATATTTAACTACGTAACTAGCCAACTAAGCTAGCGTCACTCGCCTTGATAGGCTAACTTACCGTAAACTCCTGAAAGTCAGAAAATTGAAATGTTCGTTCACTAAACAATTCGTTGAAATCCATGCTGTCTATCCAACATTAGCCAAATAGTAGAAATAGAAAACTCTTGTTGAAAAAATATATACAAAACGGCGCCTGGTCTTACTCAGGCTAGCTATCTAGCACAGCAGTAACCCCCGTTGTGATGGCTGACAAGCCCGCTTATAAAACCAATCAGCAACTGAGATGGAGGGAGGGAACAGTTTTCAGAACAGTTATGCAATGTACTGTGTGGATACAAAATGTATAATAATATAAAGCTAGCAATAGGATAAATTAGCAAAAACAGAGCCCACTTTGTCATTATACATCTTTAATTGTACCATTTATTAACATGTATACAAAGAAAAAACAAACCATTCATGTATTTGACTTCCAGGCATGGACTGATGCCACACACACATTGGAAGAGTGACCAAGGCAGAGATCACACTACAAACTATGCCCACAAATCACATACAAAAAAGTTTGAAGTTATCTTTACAAAAACGTTGCATTTCTGGAAGGCACAAATAGAATGGCATCAAACACATGGAAACCAATAGTTTGATGTATTTGATACCATTTCCACCTATCCGCTCCAGCCATTGCCACAAGCCCGTTCTCCCCAATGAAGGGGCCACCAACCTCCTGTGGTGTCAATGTCACTCATGTCACAGATAACATTTCAAACTCATGGTGCATTAGTGTAAATAATTTGACTGCACCAGTTTGCGCACATTGTACACAGATTGACTACTGTAGTGGTGCAGCAATTATTTTGTAGCATAACAACTTTAGCTCTTTGCTTTTACTTCTGCAGTCACAAATGTTCAAATGCACAGTCTGCATTTCACAGTCTGCAATAACGTTTCATGATGTAAAGTCTGCTGTGCACTCTATGGTAACTATGTCCGTTTTCACTTCCCCTTGATTAATGCAGACAGTTTCCAATTCCCGATTCAACCGCAAACCCGTAACCCTAGGGACTTCACTTAGATTTAAAGTCCCCATTCTCTCTCAAATAAACTAAAGTTCAGCTAAATGGCTAGATCTTCCCTTATGGCCATTTAAAAAAAAATCTTAAACAGAATTAGACAATAAATAAATGGAGTGTGATTATTATCAACAGAAATTGACAAACACCACACTGCCTTGGGAATGCAAGGCATAGATATTTACAAATTCAAACACAGACTAATTTTTTACATAAAAATAAAGATACACTTGACAGTAGTTCTGTACTCAAAACAGGTAGCAGCAAAGACAGGCTTGAGGATTGAGTTCATTCATAGATAAAGGTTTGCTTTTCCGCTACTAATTTTGTAAATTCTATCGATTCTGTTCTCAGTAGTTCTTATTGATCACCATTGATGACAAATAAAAGTTTTGCATGTATCAGTCAACACCTAGACTGTACTGTACATGACAATGCCCAAGTCTGATCGAGGTAAAATTGATGTAGCTCTAAAAATCTAATTTACAATGAACCTGTTCAATAAGATCTCTAGATGCTGTAAATAAAACAAATACATTTCTCAACCCCTAAACATTAGTCAACAATTTAAAGTGTTGTGAGACACTGTGCCAAACTGCCTATACCTGCGCTTAAGGGTAGGTATTCGTCTACTTTGGACTTGCTGCCGCTTCTCTGGACGGCTGCAATCAAACGACTATAAAACAGCAAGAAGACGGATTATACTGACTCCTGGGTCGTGTTCATTAGGCACCAATCTCTCATGGACAGACGCACGTAACATAACTGGTATAGTAGTGTTTTTCAACAGACTGGGATGCGACAACAGCCACTGATCATTTGGAAAAAAATCATGATTTCGCAGGTGTTTGCATCATTCAAATTTTGGAAGGGGGAGGAACATTTGGCTTCTAAACTTGCCCATAACTTGCAGAAAGTGTGGGTGTGTGTGGGGGGCTACAGCCCTGCTTCCGCTACTCATTCTAGTGTCTTTTCCGACACGTCTCTCCCCAGAACTTTATCGAGCATCTGACTCAATTTAAATGTAGATGTTTTTTGCATTGGATATTAATTACGCACGAAACAGATCAAAACAGACTGCAATAAGGAGGGACTACCTGGACCTGTCCAATTAGAAACGAAACGTTTTAAAACATTTTCTGTTAATTAACCTAATGAACACGATCCTGAATACACTTAAAAACAACTGGCCTGAGGCATTCACGGCACAAACATTTTGATTGAATGATCAAACTTAAAATACCCAATAAATATGTGCTTAAAACTTCACTCATAACAGAATTAACCTCGATGGACGGATACGCTAAAAAAGACTAAACAGCCTTTTGAGGTATCTAATCCTCTCCCTGTGTCCCTCTTTGTCCTCCTCTGTCTCCATATTCTTGACCTCTCACTCTAGCCTCAGTGGCTCTTGTGGCCTGCAGTGACTGACGGGGGCTGTAGTTTCTCAGACTTCCTGTCTTTGGCTTCTGTGTCAGAGGCTGAGTCTGAGTCCTGTGCCTGTTGCTGCTTCATCCACATGTCACAGTACAACCCTTCCTTAGCCAGCAGCTCATCATGCCTGGGAGGGAGAAAGTGGAGAATATGTAGTTACAATGGCGACACACAATCACCATTACCATCATCAAGTACAATGTCAAGATGTTCCCACATGGGCACCAAATGGTGTTGAGAATAGGACTATAGTGTGAGAAGCATCCAACATTGGCCTGTCCCATTCTTGGTATGTACATACATTCTTTAGATGTTTGTTTCTTGAAGAGCATAAAACAATATTTTGATTGGAATAGGCTTGTGGAGTGTGCAGCAATAGAACAAACACTCTTTCAACCATTCACTCACCGTCCTCGCTCTGCTATCTGACCGTCACTTAGAACAAGAATCTGGTCGGCACCGATGATGGTCGACAACCTGAAGACAGACAATTCACAATCCGACCGGACAAATCCAAACCATACAAACTCAGCATTAGAGGGGAGAAATGTGTGTGTCCTAACCACAGGATGTTGTTGGCACCTTAATTGAAGAGGACAGGCTCATGGTAATGGCTAGAGTGGAACGGTATCCAATACATCATGATGCCATTCCATTCGCTCCGTTCTAGCCATTATTGTGAGCCGCCCTCCCCCAGCAGCCTCCACTGATCACACTGTATGGGTTCCCTCTATACATGCATTTTGTTCCAACGGAGACTCGTCCCTTACCTGTGAGCCACGACGATGGTGGTCCGATTGGAGCACACTTTGGTGAGCGAAGCCTGAATGTTGCGCTCCGTCTGTGTGTCTAGAGCAGATGTGGCCTGTGCAGGGGGAAAACTTTATGAGATAAGTAGCATATTCAAGTTCAGTGAACTTGTATTAATCCATTGTAACACAATACGAAAGGGTGTGGGGGCAAACATTGTCCCTCTTCAAATATGTTCAGAATGCATGTTTGCTTCTTCTCGTTCTTGAAGAAATATCTGATCTGACATGACTGGACTGGTGAAAGCTAAGTGATAGAGCCAATGCGTTCACCTAGGGTTGCACATTTTGGGGAATATTCAGAGGTGGAAACTTTCCGTGGGAAAATATGGGAATTAACACAAATATATGCAAAGTAATATTAATACTATTTAAATGTAGATGTTTTTTGAATTGGATATATTTACCATAATATATGGAGACAGAAACATAAACCTTTTACCTTGTCATAAGTAGACATAATTGCAAATGATTAAATCACTCCAATAGAAATAAAAAATACAATTTAGTTAAGAATTGAACTTTAATTAAATGGGTTCTCTTCACATGGGATGATTTCACTGAATAATAAAAGAAAGGGAATACTGAATGATCCCCAATTATCCATTGCATCTCCCAAAAACGTTTTCAACATACTGTTGAAGCCGGAAGTTTACATACACCTTAGCCAAGTACATTTAAACTCAGTTTTTCACAATTCCTGACATTTAATCCAAGTAAAAATTCCCTGTCTTAGGTCAGCTAGGATCACCACTTTATTTTAAGAATTTGAAATGTCAGAATAATTGTAGAGAGAATGATTTTTCAGCTTTTATTTATTTCATCACATTCCCAGTGGGTCAGAAGTTTACATACACTCAATTAGTATTTGGTAGCATTGCCTTTAAATTGTTTAACTTGGGTCAAATGTTTGGGGTAGCCTTCCACAAGCTGGGTGAATTCCTCCTGACAGAGCTGGTGTAACTGAGTCAGGTTTGTAGACCTCTTTGCTCGCACACACTTTTTCAGTTCTGCCCACAAATGTTCTATAGGATTGAGGTCAGGGCTTTGTGATGGCCACTCCAATACCTTGACATTGTTGTCCTTAAGCCACCTTGCCACAACTTTGGAAGTATACTTGGGGTCACTGTCCATTTGGAAGACCCATTCGCGACCAAGCTTTAACTTCCTGACTGATGTCTTGAGATGTTGCTTCAATATATCCACATAAGTTTCCTGCCTCATGATGCCATCTATTTTGTGAAGTGCACCAGTCCCTCCGGCAGCAAAGCACTGTCACAACAATATGATGCCACCCCAGTGCTTCATGGTTGTGATGGTGTTCTTTGGCTTGCAAGCATCCCCCATTTTCCTCCAAACATAACGATGGTCATTATGGCCAAACAGTTCTATTTTTGTTTCATCAGACCAGAGGACATTTCTCCAAAAAGTACAATCTTTGTCCCCATGTAAAGTTGCAAACCATAGTCTGGCTTCTTTATGGCTGTTTAGGAGCAGTGGCTTCTTCCTTGCTGAGCGGACTTTCAGGTTATGTCGATATAGGACTCGTTTTACTGTGGATATAGATAATTTTGTACCTGTTTCCTCCAGCATCTTCACAAGGTCCTGCTGTTGTTCTGGGATTGATTTGCACTTTTCGCACCAAAGTACATTCATCTCTAGGAGACTGAACGCGTCTCCTTCCTCAGCGGTATGATGGCTGCGTGGTCCTATGATGTTTATACTTGTGTACTATTGTTTGTACAGATGAACGTGGTACCTTCAGGCGTGTGGAAATTTCTCCCAAGGATGAACCAGACTTGTGGAGGTCCACATTTTTTTCTGAGGTCTTGGCAGATTTCTTTTTATTTTCCCATGATGTCAAGCAAAAAGGCACTGAGTTTGAAGGTAGGCATTGAAATACATCCACAGGTACACCTCAAATTGACTCAAATTATGTCAATAAGCCTATCAGAAGCTTGATGACCCTTTACATACCTAACCATTTCCTTGGCTCTCTTGTAGAGTGTATCCATTGTTTTCAGTGCCATGATGTCCTTGAGGAGCAAATCCAATACATGACCAGCACAGCCAATGGGTGTGATGTGAGGGTAGGACTCCTCCACTTTAGACCAAGCAGCCTTCATGTTTCGCAGCATTGTCTGTCACCAGTGCAAATACCTTCTGTGGTCCAAGGTCATTGATGACTGCCTTCAGCTCATCTGCAATGTAGAGACCGGTGTGTCTGTTGTCCCTTGTTTCTGTTGTCTTGTAGACTACTGGTTAAGGGGTGGAGATGATGTAGTTAATTATTCCTTGCCCATGAACATTCGACCAACCATCAGAGATGATTGCAATACAGTCTGCTTTCTCTATGATTTGCTTGACCTTCACTTGAACTCTGTTGAACTCTGCATCCAGAAAATGAGTAGATAAAGCATGTCTGGTTGGAGGGGTGTACGCTGGGCGAAGGATATTCAGAAATCTCTTCCAATGCACATTGCCTGTAAGCATCAGAGGTGAACCAGTTGCATACACAGCTCGAGCAAGACATTCATCAGCATTTCTCTGACTACGTAAACCTCTGATTCCAGGAGGACCACGAGTTGTTGCTATCGATAAGGTGTCTGATTCATAATTTTCAACTCGAATATAAGTCGAGGAACTTTTGTCAGAGGTTGTTTGTTGTGAGAGCTGAGGGAACTTTATGCACTTGGCCAGATGATTCTGCATCTTTGTTGCATTCTTCACATATGATTTGGCACAGTATTTGCAAATGTACACAGCTTTTCCTTCTACATTAGCTGCAGTGAAATGTCTCCACACATCAGATAGTGCCCATGGCATTTTCCTGTAAAGACTAGAAAAAATATGACTAAAAAAAATAAAAAATAAAATTCCATGTACAGATAAATAGTTAAGCAGTTAGATTAAACAACTCCTGTGTAAGATAAATGTTTTAAAATAAAACATGTTTGGGAACAGGCGAATTAACACTCCTCAGATAGCAGGCTCAAGCAAGCTAAAATCCACATGGTAGCAAAAACTAACTAGCAGAAATTGTTAAGTTAGAAATTATTTAAACACACTTTGCTGTAGGCTACTATTTACTAGTTAACAAAAAATCATGTATGTCATATAAAATATATTCACCCCACCCAGTATTGTAATCAAAACATACCAGAAAGCATGTAGTCCTTGATTTGGACAGTGTAGTAGTGTGGACTGAATAGCATCTCATTAGTGTGCAAGATCTTGAGAATCAGCTGTACATGTGATGGAAGAGTGCACTGTACATGTGATGGAAGAATGCACTGTACATGCAAAGGGTTGCAATTCCATTGAATTGGGGATAATTTAACCAAAATATGCCACAAGACCTAGAATTGCCTTATGTGTATCCCACAAAAAAGGTTCACTGTTATAAGCTACCTTTTTTTAATGAATTTAAGCAAAATTCCCATGGAAAATATGGGAAAATGCCAGAAATTTACCAGAAAGTTTATTACCCTTTGCAACCCTATGTTCACCTATGAATTTGTGTAAGCTCAGCGATAACTTCAAGGAGAGAGAAAGTGTGTGTTTTTTAAGTATTTGAACGCTCCCGGGTGAAGTTTCACCTAGGTAAAGATCTAGGACCAGCTTCCCCTCCCCAATCCTAAACTTAACCAAAAAAAGAAGAATAAAATGCAACTGACCCAAGATCATTGTCTCGGGCATCTTCACCCTATACCTATTTGAACAAGGTCATTGAGCCTCCTGTTGGACCTTCCTGAAAGTTTACCTCATCCAGCAGGATGATCTGAGGGGCCTTGAGGATGGTGCGGGCGATAGCCACCCTCTGCTTCTCCCCCCCGCTCAGCTTCAGACCCCTCTCGCCCACCTGGGTGTCGTATCCTGGGTAGGGGGACAGACAGAGACAACACAGACACAAACGTCACTCACCTCATACAGTAACAATGCACCTGGCAGCTACTGTGTGAACTCCGCAAATCTCCCCACTTGTTTGAGGAGATTTAGATGTTAAAATGCTTCGGCAAATGTGGTTGGTAAATACAAAACACCTATACAAACCCTTAAAACAACAATATTGAAACCCATAAGCCACTTTCAGGTTAACTACAAACATAAATATAATGACAACATACAGCTCTGGTTTCCAGGCACAGATTAAGCCTAGTCCTGGACTCAATAGAGAATCTCCATTGAAATCGTTTTTTTAGTCTTGGACAAGGCTTAAATCGGTGTCCGGGAAACCATCAAAAGAGACCGTGGTATTTCCGTACCTTCTGGGAACGTCTGGATCTTCTCGTGAATGTCCGCGGCGACAGCCGCCTCCTCCACTTCGTGGTCGCTGGCAGAGATGCGTCCGTAGCGGATATTGTTGCGGATGTTGTCGTTGAAGAGGACCGTGTCCTGTGGCACCACGCCAATGTGGGCACGCAGAGACACCTGCTTCACCTGCACCCAGATACCAAGAGGCTCAGAATACACTATATTAATACAAGGTCAAGTTCATTAGGTCACGCAATGAAAAAACATTTTCAAACATCCAGATAATAATAGTTTTTTCTTAATTTGGTGCCTAATGAACACGACCCAGGTGAATCATATTAACAATACTGTATAACTGAAATAGTACACCACCAATTTGTAACAAACCTAATGTTATATACAGCATGTGCTAACAAGGCAGTTTATCTGGGAACTATTTTCTTGCAACTGGGCAAATTACTCACCTTAGAGATGTCCTGGCCATCGATGCGGATGCATCCTCCCTGGACGTCATAGAAACGGAAGAGCAGGCGAAGGATGGTGCTCTTACCACACCCTGACTGGCCAACCTAGGGATGTCAACAAACACACAAACTGTTGAGAAGCAAGAAACATCTGTACTACACATGGTCCAGACACAAACCATCACATGACTGATAGAGAGAAATCAAACAGTGCTCAAGTGTGCGTAATATCTGGGTAATGCTCGGAAGCTTGGAATCTAATCTTACCAATGCAACAGTCTGACCTGGCTGCACAGTAAATGATACATCCTTAAGGATCTCCTTCCTTTAAAAAACACACAGAAGCACAAAGTATATATTTAATCAAATGTTATTTGTCACATGCTTACTTACAAGCCCTTAACACTTATTAAAACTGCACTGTTGGTTAAGTAAAAAAATAGATAAGTAAAAAATTAAAGTAAAAAATAATTAAACAGCAGCAGTAAAATAACAATAGCAAGGCTATATAAAAGGGGTACTGGTACAGAGTCAATGTGCGGGGACACCGGTTATTTGAGGTAATATGTACATGTAGGTAGAATTAAATAGATGGCTGGAGTCTGACAATTCTTAGGGCCTTCCTCTGACACCGCTTGGTATAGAGGTCCGATATGTACTGGGTCGCGTGCACTACCTTCTGTAGTGCCTTGCAGTCGGAGGCTGAGCAGTTGCCATACCAGGCGGTGATGCAACCAGTCAGGATGCTCTCCATGGTGCAGCTGTAGAACTTTGAGGATCTGAGGACCCATGCCAAATCTTTTTAGTCTCCTGAGGGGGAATAGGCTTTGTCGTGCCCTCTTCACAACTGTCTTGGTGTGTTTGGACCATGATAGTTTGTTGGTGATGTGAACATCAAGGAACTTGAAGCTCTCAACCTGCTTCACTACAGCCCCGTTGATGAGAATGGGGGCGTGCTCGGTCCTCCTTTTCCTGTAGTCCACAATCATCTCCTTTTGTCTTGAACACATTGAGGGAGAGGTTGTTGTCCTGACACCACACAGCCAGGTCTCTGACCTCCTCCCTATAGGCTGTCTCATCGTTGTCGGTGATCAAGTCTACCACTGTTGTGTCATTAGCAAACTTAATGACGGTGTTGAAGTCGTGCCTGGCCATGCAGTCATGAGTGAACAGGGAGTACAGGAGGAGACTAAGCACGCACCCTTAAGGGGACCCCGTATTGAGGATCCGTGTGGCGGATGTGTTGTTACCTACCCTTACCACCTGGGGCAGCCCGCCAGGAAGTCCAGGATCCAGTTGCAGAGGGAGGTGTTTAGTCCCAGGGTCCTTAGCTTAGTGATGAGCTTTGAGGGCACTATGGTGTTGAACGCTGAGCTGTAGTCAATGAATAGCATTCTCACATAGGTGTTCCTTTTGTCCAGGTGGGAAGTGTGGAGTGCAATAGAGATTGCATCATCTGTGGATCTGTTTGGGAGGTATGCAAATTGAGTGGGTCTAGAGTTTCTGGGATAATGGTGTTGATGTGAGCCATTACCAACCTTTCAAAGCACTTCATGGCTATGGACGTGAGTGCTACGGGTTGGTAGTCATTTAGGCAGGTTACCTTAGTGTTCTTGGGCACAGGCACTATGGTGGTCTGCTTGAAACATGTTGGTATTACAGACTAAGTCAGGGACAGGTTGAAAATGTCAGTGAAGACACTAGCCAGTTGGTTAGCGCATGCGTGGAGTACACGTCCTGGTAATCTGTTTAAGACCTCTTTAAAGGTCTTACTCACATTGGCTATGGAGAGCGTGATCACAGTCGTCCGGAACAGCTGATTCGCTCATGCTTGTTTCAGTGTTACTTGCCTCGAAACGAGCATATAAGTTATTTAGCTCGTCTGGTAGGCTTGTGTCACTGGGCAGCTCGTGGCTGTGCTCCCCTTTGTAGTCTGTAATAGTTTGCAAGCCCTGCCACATCCAACGAGCGTCGTAACCAGCGTACGATTCAATCTTAGTCCTGTATTGACGCTTTGCCTGTTTGATGGTTCGGATTTCTTATTAGGCAACAATAGCTTCCGGGTTAGAGTCCCGCTCCTTGAAAGCGGCAGCTCTACCCATTAGATGTAATCCATGGCTTCTGGTTGAGGTATGTACGTACAGTCACTGTGGGGACGACATCATCATTGCACTTATTGATGAAGCCAGTGACTGATGTGGAGTATTACTCAATGCCATCGGAAGAATCCCGAAACATATTCCAGTCTGTGCTAGCAAAACAGTCCTGTAGCTCAGCATCTGCTTCATCTGACCACTTTTTTATTGACCGAGTCACTGGTGCTTTAGTTTTTGCTTGTCAGCAGGAATCAGGAGGATATAATTATAGTCAGATTTGCCAAATGGAGGGCGAGGGAGAGCTTTGTACGCGTGTCTGTGTGTGGAGTAAAGGTGGTCAGAGGGAAAACCCCTCTGGTTGCACATTTAACATGCTGGTAGAAATGAGGTAAAATGGATTTAAGTAAGTCCCCGGCCACTAGGAGCGCCACCTCTGGATGAGTATTTTCCTGTTTGCTTATGGCCAACTCATTGAGTGCGGTCTTGGTGCCAGCATCGGTTTGTGGTGGTAAATAGACATTAAGAAAAATATAGATAAATTCTCTTGGTAAATAATGTGGTCAACAGCTTATCATGAGATACTCTACCTCAGGAGAGCCAAACCTTGAGACTTCCTTAGATTTCGTGCACCAGCTGTTGTTTAAAAATATACATAGACCGCCACCCCTTGTCTTACCAGAGGCGGCTGATCTATTCTGCCGAAAAAGCGTAAAACCCGCCAGCTGTATGTTATTCATGTCATCGTTCAGCCACGACTTGGTGAAACATAAGATATTACAGTAAAAAAAAAAATGTAATCCCCTTTTTCTCCCCAATTTCGTTGTATGCAATTGTTACTGTCTTGTCTCATCGCTACAACTCCAGTACGGACTCGGGAGAGACGAAGGTCGAGAGCCATGCATCCTCCTAAACACAACCCAACCAAGCCGCACTGCTTCTTAACACAGTGCGCATCCAACCCGGAAGCCAGCCGCACCAATGTGTCGGATGATACACCGTACACCTAGCAACCTGGTCAAGGCGCGCTGCGCCCGGCCCGCCACATGTGTCACTAGTGCGCGATGAGACAAGGATATCCCTACCGGCCAAACCCTCCCTAACCCGGGCGACGCTAGGCCAATTGGGGGTCGCCCAATGGACCTCCCGGTCGCGGCCGGCTGCGACAGAGCCCGGGCTCGAACCCAGAGTCTCTGGTGGCACAGCTAGCACTGCGATGCAGTGCCTTAGACCACTGCGCCACCCGGGAGGCCAATATTACAGTTTTTAATATCCCATTGGTACGATATACGTGCTCATAGTTTGTCTATTTTATTATCCAATGATTGATTGTTGGCTAATAGGACCGATTGTAAAGGTAGATTACCCACTCGCCGTCGGATCCTTACAAGGCACCCAGACCTACGTCCCCGTTCAAAGGAGAACGCCGGTACTACCACAACTATGATTATTCATCAAACTGTTTCTGAATCAGTCTCTGTGTATAGACTACACATCAGTCCAAACGAGACCTGAATATACATTTTTTAAATCTTAGGACTTACCCGTCAGTGTAGTTAAAGTACACATTCTCAAACTCCACTTTTCCCAGTTTATAGAGAAGGTTCCCTGCGTTCACCGCATCCTTCACCTGAAGAGAAATCAAGATAAAGCACATAAAAATGACAAAAAATACATTTCCCAAAAAGAAATGCAAAGATCAGATTCTGACATAGGGAGAATCTCGATTGGTTTTTCTTGCCTCCTGCTTCCTCTCTTCTATCCTCGCCTCATTTGAAAAACGTTGAAAGAGGTGGCGAGGAGAAGGAACATGGAAACAAATAAGCTTTCATGAAATGAGACTCTCTTTCTCCACTCACGCATCATCAGGAAAAAGATGCGTACAGAAAAATAAATGTGTAAAGTGATAAAAAACGAAATATTATAGTGGTGCAAGACATTTTATAGATAAAAGGATAAGTAATGTATTGTTTTTAAATGTGTACATGCTTTTCTCCTCCGAGAAAACAAAATCTGATTCAAAGGGATTTTAAAACACTTCCTTGCTACCTGCCACGAGGACACTATTGTACATTCTCTGTCGAAGTAGGTAATCGAGGATGGGAGAAGACTACCTACTTACGAATTGGCACTTCTCGATCACTTATCGGTTTCCGGTCACAGAGGAGTGGAGGAGAGGACAGGCTTTTCCAATTGAGAATCTCCCATATACACCAAAAAGCTGGTCATTGATAACCAATTTCAAAATTACCTCCTCTTCCTCTGTAAAGAGCTTAAACATGCTCTCCATGTCGATAAAGGAGCTCTGGATCATTCTGTGGAGGATGAGGACGTATGTATTATAAAGATCACCTGTTGTGCATTATGGGTACTGTAGTACATGCTGCTATAAACAATGCCTTTCATAGATCTGTGTCAATAGTATAGCTTCATTTGTTTCTTTCTTGATCTAGTAAGACATGTGGAAGCAATATGGTGGAAACCTATCCAGTCCTTTTAGCTGTAGGTGATAGACATAAAAGAAACTAGGGAAGGATGACACGAAGTAGAATTGAAACCCAGCCCATAACACCTCTCACCTGTAGTAGGTTCCAAACCAGTTGAGAGGGGTGTAGAGCTGGATGATGTAGGTGCCGAAGAGGACAAAGTCTCCAACCTGGAGATAGAGTGCATTAGCCTGGTTAAACCAGACTGAACACTTGGCTCACTATTATTTCACTTCGTTCAGTTTGGTTTAACCAGGCTAAAGTTCACAGCAGCTGACTTGAATGTATACTTCATACGCCACATGTATTACTGAGAAAAACACGTAATACCGCAACACTGTGTCAAAGGGAAGTTTTTTAGCACATGTTAAAACATGCATGAAAACATACATACAGTAGTCTGTTGTGCATTTGTATTGACAGCTTTTGTCGGCTAGGCAAGTTACAAATAATTTCCTAATTAGAGTACAATAACGCTTTCTAATCTAATGCAGGACAGAGTCGAAAACAACATAGCCCTAGCATAGAGGAGAGAAAAGTGGATGAGTGGAGAGAGTTTGAGGTGGGTCAAGAGGGCTTTTCACACTTCTGAGCCAAACCAAGCTGCCCTGGTCAGGTTATACATCCAGACATTTACCATAGTTGCTGGAACCGTGCCGATAAGGACAATGTGAAAAGAGCCAGGGCAGTTTGTTTTCGGTCGGCTCGATAGTGTGAAAAGGGTAGTAGAATGAGTATCTAGGCCTTTAACGGGGAACTCCAATATTTCACAACTTCATGTTCAATTGTTTCTCACCCTGAAAGCGGTTATTTTACAAAAACCAAACATGGATTATAGATTACAGTCCTGGCTCATAGATTATTGTCAAGCTGAGGAACCATCTAACATTAATTTATAAAATACTCAACTTTCCCTTTAAGCTAGTAAGGGCTCCGAGCTCAGTACCTTAAACTTGCCCTCCTGGACAAAGTAGGCACAGAGCAGTGATCCGGCCAGTAGGCCTGAACCGATGATCAGGTTCTGTGTCTGGTTCAGAAAGGCCAGAGAGGCTTGTGTCTTCCATTCTGAGATCTAGGACGGGAGGGAACAGACAGACAAAGGCCATAAATGCAATATTGCAATCAAAAGAGTTATAGTCTGGTCCCAGATCTGTTTGCACTGCTGAAGACTCTCAGCTGTAATCACTGCCAAAAGTGCTCCTACAAAGTATTGACTCCTGAGTGTAAATATTTACATAAATGTTATATTTCTGTACTTCATTTTAAATACATTTGCAAAAATGTCTCAAGACACATTTTCACTCATTATGGGGTATTGTGTGTAGATGGGTGAAAAAAAAGAAGATTTAATCCATTTTGAATTCAGACTGTTAAAACAAGATGTGGAATAAGTCAAGGGGTATGAATACTTTCTGAAGGCACCCCCCTGTCACACCTACTGACACTCTTGCACACACACCCACATGCTTCTGCCATCCTGTTTACTATTATTATTATTTATCCTGCTACCAGTCACTTTCTCCTAATCCCTGCCTACATGTGAATATCTACCTCATATACTCCAGTATCCCTGAATACTGTAAATGTACTCTGTATACAGATTCCGCTCTTATTTCTTGTGTAATTATAAAACATTTTCTTACAAGTTATACTTTTTTGATATTGAATACTGCACTGCTGGGTTAACACAATGAGCACCACCGTAATGAAGGTGTGATTTCGGACTTTAATTTCTAATTCATTTTATAGATTGTGTGTTTGCGCTACAGACTTCTGGGTTGTAACATTGGATTTGTCTATTTCTTCTGCATCCATAGTCTGTGATTAACGGGGGTTGAGGTAGAGCGGTATTTGTGAGACGAGGGTGGATCTCGAAGGGGACAGGGCAGGGTTTTTTAAACATCTGTAGAGTCCGAATGGTTTGAGCTACAAACTATTAAAAGCTATACAGTATAGGAAAAGCTGAGACTCCCACGAACACTCACAGGCCACACAAGTCGTTAGAAGGTAAGGGGTTCTTCTACATAGAAGATCATAGGAAATCCCAGGACAAAGTGTCTACAATACTGTAATAAGCGTACATAGTTGCTGTCACAAACTCCACACAGTTGTCACTGACTAGTTGGATATTCATTTCCCAATTAACAACTTATGTAACTTACAGCATTCATATAAATTCATTTTTATCATGTTTTTGCTTCGGCTGACCTTATTTTTTTATTATTGACATTTGTCAATAAAACTCATATAAAGTCTTATAAATGAAAAAAATAACCAAAGCAAACACTCTGGTGTAACTTTACACATATCTATATTTTCAACTCTTCAGAGTTTTACATCTATAGCCTGGATTACCTGATACTTCACAATAGCGTCCTCAAACCGGTTCACCTCGTAATTCTCTGCGTTGTAGTACTTCACCTGTTAGAAAAGCATTACAAATCGCAGCCATGAAGCAAATCTGAAGCTGCAAAAATGCAATATGTTTGAGGGAATCTTCATGTGCCACCATGGCAGGTGGGGGTTCTGGATTGTGTCCATTTGGCATCAAACAGACAAACTGGGTGGGACTACCTGGACTTTTTCCGTTTTCCGTTCAATAATGTTTTTAAAAATGTTCTGTTACGTGCCCTAATGAACACAATCCAACTATTGAGGTCAAAGGCATCTCGGTACCGTCTCAAAGTTGAGCAGGGAGTCCACCGCCCTGGTCTTTGCGTTGTTGTCCTGGGTGTTCATGTCTCGCCTGTACTTGGTCCTCCATTCCGTGATGATGATGGTAAGGGCTGAAGAGATATATTGATGGACCATTACGAAATATTACATTGGCATTACCAGACCTCAGTCGAATGCATATGTAAAATAATTTAAAGTAGGCATGATTGATTTAGCTTGGAGTTGATTTAATTTACACTTTTGGGACTATTCCATTGGTGCAGGTCAAGTCATTTGAAAGTATTTCACATATTTGACTCAGATCGGATGATTGTTACTTTATCAAAATAACTAAATTAGCACTGGAAAAGAGGCCTTGTACTCACTGAGGTAGAGGAACATACAGACGAATACGATGAGTCCGAACCAGGCGTTGAAGTAGGTGATGAAGTAGATGATGGAGATAACAATATCTGCGATGGTGGGGAAGATGCTGAATACAATATAGCTGTGGAGAGAAAGAGAGGGAGGCCAGGTTTACCCCTGAATTAACACACAGACCGTCCAGAGGTTAGGATGACACTAAAAAACTGAGACATACTACAGGGGGATCAAAGTTGGGTCACATCACATTGGTTGGTAGTGATGGAAGAAATGGAATGTTGACTCAATTTTAAGGTGGATAGGAGAACAGATTAATCGTTCTTTTTGACAATTGAGTAAACCCCTGAGGAAGCAGTCTCTCTAAGCTTTGAGGATAAAGTAATCACACCAAGATCAAACCAAGATCATGTATGTCCAGTGTTTCCCCTATATTCATGTAGCAGCAGTGAGCCGCCACTGCTAAATTGTTGCCGCGGCTCCAAAAAATATGTAAATTTTTTAATAAAAAATTATAGATATAAATAACAGTGGATTCATAAAGTATTCATACCCCTTGACTTATTCCACATTTTGATGCGTTACAGCTTGAATTCAAAATGGGTTAAATATGTTTTTTGTTCTCACCCATCTAAAAATGCACACAAAATACCCCATAATGACAAAGTGCCAACGTTTTTTTGCAAATTTACAGAAAATTAAATACAGAAATCTTATTTACATAAGTATTCACACCCTGAGTCAATACATGTACATGTTAGAATCCCCTGTGGCAGCAATTACATCTGTGAGTCTTTCTGGGTAAGTCTCTAAGAGCTTTGTTCACCTGGATTGTACAATCATTTGCGCATTATTCTTCAAGCCCGATTGATGACAAAACCTATAAATAGGCCACTCAGAAACATTCAATGTCGTCTTGGTAAGCAACTCCAGTTTAGATTTTGGCTTTGTGTTTTAGGTTATTGTCCTGCTGAAAGGGGAATTCATCTCCCAGTGTCTGGTGGAAAGCAGAAAGAACCATGTTTTCCTCTGGGATTTTGCCTGTGCTTAGCGCCATTCCATTAAAAACAAAATTGTACTCCCTAGTCTTTGCCGATTACAAGCATACCCATAACATGATGCAGTGGCACTAGGTGATGTGTTGTCTTGGATTTTCCTCAAACATAACGCTTTGTATTCACGGCATTAAGTACATTTCTTGCATATTTTGTTGTTGTTGCAGTTTTACTTTAGTGCTTTACTGCAAACATGCATGTTTTAGAATATTTTTACAATGTACAGGCTTCCTTCATTTCACTCTGTCAATTAGGTTAGTATTGTGCAGTAACTACAATGTTGATCCATCCTCAGTTTTCTCCTATCATAGCCATTAAACTCTGTAACTGTTTTAAAGTCACCATTGGCTTCATGGTGAAATCCCTGAGCGGTTTCCTTCCTCTCCGGCAACTGGGTTAGGACACCTGTATCTTTGTAGTGACTTGGAGTATTAATACAACATCCAAAGTATAATTACTAACTTCACCATGCTCAAAGGGATATTCAATGTCAGCTTTTTTAAATGTTTTTGTTAAGAGAATTTTTTCTCCTGAACTTATTTAGGTTTGCCATAACAAAGTCGTTGAATACTTATTGACTCAAGACATTTCAGCTTTTCATTTTTAATTAATTTGTTTTAAAAAAAGTCAACGAGTGTCAATACTTTCTGAAGGCACTGTACAGTATATACACTGAACAAAAATATAAAAACGCAACATGCAACAATTTAAAAGATTTTACTGAGTTACAGTTCATAAGCCTAATAAGTCACTTGAAATAAATTCAATAGGCCAAGACTGGGAATAGAGATATGCATCTGTTGGTGACAGGTACCTTTAAAAAAAATGTAGACTCCTGGATCAGAAAGCCACGCACACACACAATTTATTATTAGGAAACCCACCTGAGCAGGCTGTTGATGGAGGAGGTGCCGCGGTCAATGCTACGCAGGACGTCCCCGGTGCGTCGGCCCAGGTGCCAGCGCAGAGACAGTGAGTGTAAGTGGCCGAACAGACGCACCTGCACCACCCGGTTGGTGTACTGCTGCACGCGGATCCACAGGAAGGAGCGCAGGTTACTGATGAAGCCGGACGCACCTAGGGAGAGAGTGAGGTACAGGAAAGAAGAGAGAAAGAGAGAGGGCGGGGGGGGGGTAAGAGTGGGGTTGGGGAGAAGGAGAGAGGAGATAGAGAGCGAGGGAACAAAAGACAGAATTAAAATAACAGTACTCAAGGAGTCCAAGGAATGAATGGGTGTAGCAGAGAAAGACAATATGGAGGTGAAATTCACACTCACCCAGGGCTCTAAATTAATATATATATATATATATATATATATATATTATATTATTTATATACACACACACTCACATATATATACATATACAGTGGGGCAAAAAAGTATTTAGTCAGCCACCAATTGTGCAAGTTCTCCCACTTAAAAAGATGAGGCCTGTAATTTTCATCATAGGTACACTTCAACTATGACAGGCAGAATGAGAAAAACAATCCAGAAAATCACATTGTAGGATTTTTTATGAATTTATTTGCAAATTATGGTGGAAAATAAGTATTTGGTCAATAACAAAAGTTTCTCAATACTTTGTTATATACCCTTTGTTGGCAATGACAGAGGTCAAACGTTTTCTGTAAGTGCTTCCTGATATCAAGGAATGACCACATCAGGAAACGCCCCGAATTAAGGTCTGCAATTACACTATATTGTTTGAGATGCATAAGATACAACATTTTACACTCTCTTTAAAAAGTCAGGTTTGTGATAATGACATGCAACATCTCTCATTCATTGCTATATTAATTGATCTCCTGAAGAAGAGATCCCTTTTCCTTTCTTTCTGTGCCCCCAAATGTTTGGATATACTGGTCAAGTTACCAGGTTGTTAGCTAGCTAGCCAATGCAGTAACATGACTGAACAAAGTGTCAACAAATGGTTTGCGAGTAGTTTTAGAACGGCCCACAACATGGTTTATGAATGTAAAATGTGGTCCCAGCTATCCGCTATAGGAAGGTAAAATATTGCAGCGGTAATATGGGTCAGATCTTTTGACCTGGTTGGGCTAGAAGCAAGCCGATTTTGCTGTAGTAATGGTGCAACAATGGCGCTAACGAATCCGCTCTCGCTTGTTTCTCTAAGGCACTCGGAAACAACTAAGTCTTATCATTACAACAATTATCTGGGAGATTTTTTCATGCTCGTACAGAGCTCCCAAAACAAAACCTAGTGACAAAGCAAAATATTATTGACCAAATTGGTCGCACTTTAAAGCCCCGCACTCACCTGCCCCTCCACCTTGCAGGAACTTGAGCAAGACGTAGACACACACAGTGGTGGCCAAGGTCTTCCAGCTGCTTCCATCAGTCAGCTCATTCACTGTGACAGAAAGAGGGTTGACAATCCCAGGTCATCTTTTCTGCAGTTTTTCTGGGTAGATTATCATGTCAGCCTCAATGATATCACAAAATACTTCTGAGAATGTGCAGCGCAGCACCAATAAAGACAACCTGCAACGCAACCAATAAGGCCGTGACAGCAACAAGTAGGAATTTAAAAATGGCATCCAGATAAAAGCTGGATCTAGGGGAGATGTTACGAAACGAGGGATGCTCTCTCACCAATGTTCTTGTAGTAGATGGGCACAAAGACATTGATGACCCTCTCCAGACCCAGCAGGCACAGGCAGAGGAACACCAGGCCCTGTAACAGCATGCTGCCTCTGGGCCACATGTAGAGCACCAGCAGACGCACCTTCTGCCCAAAGTCCTGCCAGGTAGACTGGGATTCCTCTGCCCCATCCAACAGGAGCTGGGGTACAGATAGAGATATTAGGGGGTTATTATGAACTTAATAAATACAGACAGAGACAATAAACAACAACAAAAAGGGTTGTGGCCGGGGACTATAATGCAGGCAAACTTAAATCGGTTTGACCTAATTTTTACCAGCATGTCACCTGTGCAACCAGCAGACTCCTGCTTACAAGCAAAAACTAAAGCAGGAAGTACCAGTGACTCGCTCAATACTGAAGTGGTTAGACGAAGCGGATGCTAAGCTACAGGACTGTTTTGCTAGCACAGACTGGAATATGTTCCGGGATTCATCCAATGGCATTGAGGAATGTACCACCTCAGTCATCGGCTTCATCAATAAGTACAAAGATGACGTCCCCACAGTGACCGTACGTACATATCCCAACCAGAAGCCATGGAGCTGCTATTTTCAAGGAGCGGGACACTAATTCAGACGCTTATATAAGAAATCCTGATATGCACTCAGACAAACTATCAAAAAGGCAAAGCGTCAATACAGGATTAAGATAGAATCCTACTACACCGGCTTCTTACGCTCATCGGATGTGGCAGGGCTTGCAACCTACTATGGATTACAAAAGGGAAACCCAGCCGTGAGCTGCCCAATGACGCAAGCCTACCATACAGGCTAAATGCCGTTTATGCTCGGTTCGAGGCAAGCAACACTAAAGCATGCATGAGAGCACCAGCTGTTCCGGATGACTGCGTGATCACGCTCTCCGTAGCCGATGTGAGCAAGACCTTTAAACAGGTCAACATTCTCAAGGCCGCGGCCCCAGACAGATTACCAGGAAGTATACTCAGAGCATGTGTGAACTAACTGGCAAGTGTCTTTGTGGCCAAGCATGACTCCAACACCATCATTAAGTTTGATGTCGACACAACGGTGGTAGGCCTGATTACTGACGAGACAGCCTATAGGGAGGAGGTCAGAGACCTGGCAGTGTGGTGCCAGGACAAGGTCAGGGATTTGTGATGGCCACCTTGACTTTGTTGTCCTTAAGCCACAACTTTGGAAGTATGCTTGGGGTCATTGTCCATTTGGAAGACCCATTTGTGACCAAGCTTTAATTTCCTGACTGATGCCTTGAGATGTTGCTTCAATATATCCACATAATTTTCCTGCCTCATGATGCCATCTATTTTGTGAAGTGCACCAGTCCCTCCTGCAGCAAAGTACTTTTGTACCTGTTTCCTCCAGCATCTTCACAAGGTCTTTTGCTGTTGTTCTGGGATTGATTTGCACTTTTCGCACCAAAGTACGTTCATCTCTAGGAGACAGAACGCGTCTCCTTCCTGAGTGGTATGATGGCTGCGTGGTCCCATGGTGTTTATACTTGTGTACTATTGTTTATACAGATGAACATGGTACCTTCAGTCGTTTGTAAAAACTGCATTGTTGGTTAAGGGCTTGTAAGTAAGCATTTCACGGTAAGGTCTATCTATACCTGTTGTATTCGGCGCATGTGACAAATAACATTTGATTTGATTACTAGATTACCTGGCCAGTGCCGCCCTCCACGTCACGTTCGTCCTCGTTGATCAGGAGCATG
Organism: Salvelinus fontinalis; assembly: GCF_029448725.1. NCBI lineage: Eukaryota > Metazoa > Chordata > Actinopteri > Salmoniformes > Salmonidae > Salvelinus > Salvelinus fontinalis. The sequence continues at coordinate 18,426,506 of NC_074705.1, forward strand.
TATGGTCTCCGTGGTAATCCCGGGGCCTTCAGGCCCAGGAAGAAGAGTGTGCCCGTGCCGACGTAGCGCATCAACCACAGAGAAAATTCCACCTGAGGTAATGAATGAAAAATGCTAAGTCATGACTGAACCTTTAAAGGGGCAATCTGCAGCTTTGACCTGGAGAAATGGAACCACTCAAATACATAGACAGAGCTACGGATGCAAGGACTGACCATCCATGGTATCAAAATGACAGTTTTAACCATCTTTTAAGGTTATACACTGTTTACATTTACAATGTTTCGAAACATTAAAAGTAAAACAAGCTCATATGTTGTGTTCTCATGGGGTGTGGCGGTTGAACTAAGCTCATGAGGCATATATAACTTATAATCTTCAAGACTCAATGGGTATATATCATTAGTCCAAAAATGGATGTAGCAATTGTAGATTGACTCTTTAAAGGAATCTTGCACTCATAAACTATATTTTAGTATGTTGTCCATTGATAATTCAATCCCAATGGGACTGTTAATACAATCCCAAATGGTGCATGTCAGCCATCAAAATTAAAAAAAAAATGGGAGTGTAGTATTTCTTTAAGTGCTGACTGACAAGCTGCATAAAACACAGAAAAAAACATATTTCAATACTCCATTCAACACATACCATTTACATTTTAGTCATTTAGCAGACACTCTTATCCAGAGCGATTTACAGGAACAATTATGGTTAAGTGCCTTGCTCAAAGGCACATCGGCAGATTTGTCACCTAGTCTGCTCTGGGATTCAAACCAGCGACCTTTCGGTTACTGGCCCAACGCTGTTAAACGTTAGGCTACCTGCTGCCCCAACTTCAATGTGAGGCCGAGGTTATCATTCAAAAGTAATTTACTCAGGAGTTGTTGGATTACATTCAGGATTAGAGAAGAGGTGAGTCAGTGGTTACAGTCAGACTGACTATACAAAGTAAACTACTGTACACATTATGACACAAAGTAAACAGTGGACTGTGTCATATACTTTGTGGTATAACAACCCATTGGAAGAACTAAGATGGTGAAAGCTTGGTAAAAAGCTAAGGAAGATGTGTTCAACTAATGCATTCTGAATGCAACTGGGAGACATATCAGTAGCTGAGTGGGACAACCAATGACAGACACAGGGAGGGACTAAGAAAAGGCATGATCTGATAGGTTACAAAATGTATATTTGGGGGCGTGGCCAGAGAGAGAGGGACCTAGAATGGAAAGATGGGGCAATGACTCAGCACTTCTAGAGTTCCTCATAGCTGACTAATCATAATGGTTCCACCCCCTTCCACTGCTGTGTCATAGTTAGAATGCCAGTTTCTATTTTAGCAGTCTTCTTGTGAGAAAATGCTTTGTAATATATATATATATATTTGTTTTTTTACAATCACAACAGTCATTACGAAATGGGATTCACGAAACATAAGAAACATTAAACCTAGCCTATGTGTCTCATTTACGCAGATACAGTATCACACCCTATGGGTAGACTAACTTACTTTTTAGAAAGCCCACTATTACACTTGTGTAATGGAGTGTTAAAACTCAATGTTAAGTTTAATACTAATAGCCAGTAACATTATATGCCAACGTTTTAACAACCTCTATGAAACTAGGGAGTGAGATGGCAGTTTATCCTCACTGAGGGTTGAGCTGTGGGGTTAATTCAAAGAGGTGAAACGATTGAACGATGCAGACAGAAATGCAAGGAACAGATCTAACACCATTTCCAACTTAACCTGACAGTTAAACATGTTCATTCTACACAAATACATTTCTATCGGAAGGTCCTCTAACGCTACACCCGCCTGAACAGACCCCAGTGCTACGTTCAGTAGGCAAGGTTTTGAAACATTCAGATAGAAATACATTATGTAGAACAGACGTGTCTCTGAGTGATATGTAGAGGGAGGAGTCACGTCAGCTCTATTGGGGACATTCTATAATGTTAAACCCTCAACAATACCACTGGTCCTCTCACACCTGCTGCTGTGTGTTCTCCAGGCCCCACCACCAGTAGGGGCTGGCCCAGGAGACGAAGGCCAGGTTCTCCGCTGAAAATGCCACAGCCCAGAAGAGCAGCAGCACCGTGCTGTGGCCACGAGTCCGGTCCCTCACCAGCACCCTCTTCCTCTCCAGCCTTAGCAGGGCCACGGCCCAGGCCCAGCCCAGCATGGACAGGAGGCCATACAGCACCACGTAGCCAGGGAGCTCCCCTCCTCCGGCCGCCCTCCAAACCAGCCCCCCCAGGAACTGCAGCAGGAGGAGCAGGGAGACTGCCAGTTGGAGGCCATAGAGGCGCGAGCGCGGAACGAACTTGGGCTCCATCTCGGTGCCGTAGCGGCGGTAGCAGACGCAGTGGAAGGTGCCAAAGAAGGAGGAGAGGGTAAGCAGGACGGTGGGCACCAGGGTGAAGTAGAAGCAGGGAGAGATGCCGCCCTCCAGCCAGGCTTCAGAGATGGAAGCGCTGGCTTCACAGTAGCTTTGCACTACAACCATGGTGGCTGGGAGCTGGGGAGACAGGGAAGGGTAAGAGAGTATTCACTATAACAGACATATTACCACCACATTAAGCCTACACATAGGGCTCAAGATCATCAACCTGGCCCGCATGGATGTTAAGAGACTTTAAAAAAGCAGGACAGGCAAAGGAAATCATACAGTTGACTGCATGAAATTAGTTTTCAAAAAGACATTCTCTGCAGTATTTTCACCGGATCCTATTTGTTTCCTACTCTAAACTGCTATTCATGATGAAATTGAACTAGTCTAACTTCTTCCATTCATGACTTCAGATCGCTGCTGGTGGAGTTAAGTTAGTCAACACAATGAACACCTGTTCATTATTTTGCAGAACAAACATGCTATACCCTACTTAATGTATCAGGGTTAAGAGCAGATTGAATCTCCTTGAAGCGTGTGTGTTGTACTTTGAAGTAAAACACAGCAAGCATCTCTTCCTAGTGTATAATCATTCCACAGACCTAATAGGCCTAAGAGATCCAGGCCAACCCTGCTATATCGGGCTGTGAACTTTACAATAAGGTTAGTGCTTCAGTCATGGCTCCTAAAAGCGGTGGACTAATTCTGATTCAGTCAAGGCACTTAACACATCACATTTCCTCAACTGATATTCATTCAAAATATCATAATAGAATTAGGTTACAGTGGTATGCCGACAGATGGCTAATGTACAATGGAGTAGTTTGTTATGTCGGGAACGAAGCCCTCACAAGCTCCAGTTCAGAAAGGTCAGAGTGCACATTGTAATTTCAGCTAATGAAATGATTCATTTGGATGTATATAACGTATCTTAATGAAAGAACTGTACCTTATCATAACCTGCCCAAAACTATTAACCCCTATTACTCCATTGTTTATGTTTTTGTTGTCATATGATATTGAACTTTCTAAACAAATGCTTCAGGTGTTGTTGATCTCCTGGAATCATTTCTTGAGCACTACGGATATTATCATGGACATCAAGATGCATTTGCTCCAGTGGCATTGTTTAGCGTGTTTTTCTTGGTGGCTCGCTCTTTGACAGACAGAGCATATTTAAACAATGTGACAACAAAAACAGAGCGTCAGAATAACCTTAGTAGTAGAGTTTTTCTCTAACTACCATGTGAGACTTGCCTAGTTAAATAAAAATATATATATTTTTTTTTTTGTGGCGTTATCTGTCTGACCTATCAAGATAGGTAGCTATCTACATTAGCAAGCTTAGATCTGTTGCTTTTAATACAACACTCACGTTCTCAAGACAAGCTGGTGCTGGAAAGCAATTTAGTGAATTGAAGCTCCCAACAAATAACCGGTTTAACGCAAAGAGATTTTACAAGTCAAAAATAACAATAATGCTCATCTTGTTGTATCCACTTGTAAATTGTCCTTATTCTTCTTGCGGCATGCGTGGAACGACGTATTCCATGACTCGGCAATCGACATTTTCTTACAAAACACTACTGCCTGAACCGGGTCCTGGCGCCCCCTGGCTCACACGCATGTTCAAATATAATGTTACGCAATCTCATATATGGCCAGTAGATGACAGTATATACAAAGACATCATACCTCACCCAAAAATGCCATCAACGCTGGGTCTCGTCATAGCCTACAGACAGGAATAGGCCAACAGTATGCAGTCAGTCAATATACGAATATCTTAGCTACAGAAAAATAAGATGGATAAGAAAATACATTTGATAATTCCTATCAACAGGAGTAGAATTTTCAATGCATTACAAATCATATTGTATTTGTCACATGCATTGTAAACAACAGGTGCAGAAAAACAGTGAAATGTTTACTTATGCCCCTCCCAACAATTAATTGAGAAAGAAATAGAGAAATAATAGAAAAGTAATAGCATGTAATAATAAAATTAATAAATATAAATGTTTCTGTTGCTGCTGCTGCTGCTAAGTCTGCTGCCTCAGTTTGTATGATGGCAATTTGCATATACTTCAGAATGTTATAAAGAGTGATCGGATGAATTTCAATTAATTGCAAAGTCCCTCTTTGTCTTGCAAATTAACTGAATCCCCCCAAAAACATTTCCACTGCATTTCAGCTCTGTCACAAAAGGACCAGCTGACGTCATGTCAGTGATTCTCTCATTAACACAGGTGTGAGTGTTGACGAGGACAAGGCTGGAGATCACTCTGTCATGCTGATTGAGTTCGAATAACAGACTGGAAGCTTCGAGAGGAGGGTGGTGCTTGGAATCATTGTTCTTCCTCTGTCAAACATGGTTACCTGCAAGGAAACACGTGCCGTCATCATTGCTTTGCACAAAAAGGGCTTCACAGGCAAGTATATTGCTGCCAGTAAAATTACACCTAAATCAACCATTTATCGGATCATCAAGAACTTCAAGGAGAGCGGTTCAATTGTTGTGAAGAAGGCCTCAGGGCGACCAAGAAAGTCCAGCAAGCGCCAGGACCGTCTCCTAAAGTTGATTCCGCTGCGGGATCGGGGCACCACCAGTACAGAGCTTGCTCAGGAATGGCAGCTGGCAGGTGTGAGTGCATCTGCATGCACAGTGAGGCAAAGACTTTTGGAGGATGTCCTGGTGTCAAGAAGGGCAGCAAAGAAGCCACTTCTCTCCAGGAAAAACATCAGGAACAGACTGATATTCTGCAAAAGGTACAGGGATTGGACTGCTGAGGACTGGGGTAAAGTACTATTCTCTGAATAATCCCCTTTCCGATTGTTTGGAGCATCTAGAAAAAAGCTTGTCTGGAGAAGACAAGGTGAGCGCTACCATCAGTCTTGTGTCATGCCAACAGTAGAGCATCCTGAGACCATTCATGTGTGGGGTTGCTTCTCAGTCAAGGGAGTGGGCTCACTCACAACTTTGCCTAAGAACACAGCCATGACTAAAGAATGGTATCAACACATCCTTTGAGAGCAACTTCTCCAAACCATCCAGGAACAGTTTAGTGACGAACAATGCCTTCTCCAGCATGATGGAGCACCTTACCATAAGGAAAAAGTGATAACTAAGTGGCTCTGGGAACAAAACATCGATATTTTGGGTCCATGGCCAGGAAACTCCCCAGACCTTAATCCCATTGAGAACTTGTTGTCAATCCTCAAGAGGCGAGTTTACAAACAAAACCCCACAAATTCTGACAAACTCCAAGTATTGATTATGCAAGAATGGGCTGACATCAGTTAGGATTTGGCCCAGAAGTTAATTGACAGCATGCCAGGGCGGATTGCAGAGGTCTTGAAAAAGAAGGGTCAACACTGCAAATATTGACTCTTTGCATAAACTTCATGTAATTGTCAATAAAAGCCTTTGACACTTATGAAATGCTTGTAATTATACTTCAGTATTCCATGACAAAAATATCTAAAGACACTGAAGCAGCAAACTTTGTGGAAATTAATATTTGTGTCATTCTCAAAACTTTTGGCCACGACTGTTGTATGTACTGTGAGACGCCTAAGACAGCGCCACAGGGAGACAGGACGGACAGCTGATCGTACTCGCAGTGGCAGACCACGTGTAACAACACCTGCACAGGATTGGTACATCCGAACATCACACCTGCGGGACAGGTACAGGATGGCAACAACAACTGCCCGAGTTGCACCAGGAACGCACGATCCCTCCATCAGTGCTCAGACTGTCCGCAATAGGCTGAGAGAGGCTGGACTGAGGGCTTGTAGGCCTGTTGTAAGGTAGGTCCTCACCAGACATCACCGGCCACAACATCGCCTATGGGCAGGACTGATCACCGTCGCTGGACCAGACAGGACTGGCAAAAAGTGCTCTTCACTGACAAGTCACGGTTTTGTCTCACCAGGGGTGATGGTCGGATTCGTGTTTATCGTCAAAGGAATGAGCATTACACTGAGGCTTGTACTCTGGAGCGGGATCGATATGGAGGTGGAGGGTCCGTCATGGTCTGGGGCGGTGTGTCACAGCATCATCCGCCTGAGCTTGTTGTCATTGCAGGCAATCTCAATGCTTTGCTTTACAGGGAGACATCCTCCTCTCTCATGTGGTACCCTTCCTGCAGGCCCATCCTGACATGACCCTCCAGCATGACAATGCCACCAGCCATACTGCTCGTTCTGTGTGTGATTTCCTGCAAGACAAGAATGTCAGTGTTCTGCCATGGACAGCGAAGAGCCCGGATCTCAATCCCATTGAGCACGTCTGGGACCTGTTGAGGGTGAGGGCTCGGGGGTGAGGAGGGTGAGGGCTCGGGCCATTCCCCCCAGAAATGTCTGGGAACTTGCAGGTACCTTGGTGGAAGAGTGGGGTAACAAATCTGTTGCAGTCTATGAGGAGTCCACAAGGTCCTAAACGATATCATAACCGCCATCGATAAAAGACAGTACTGTGCAGCCATCTTCGTCGACCTGGCCAAGGCTTTCGACTCTGTAAATCACTGTATTCTTATTGGCAGACTCAACAGCCTTGGTTTCTCTAATGACTGCCTCGCCTGGTTCACCAACTACTTCTCAGATAGAGTTCAGTGTGTCAGATCGGAGGGCCTGTTGTCCGGACCTCTGGCAGTCTCTATGGGGGTGCCACAGGGTTCAATTCTCGGGCCGACTCTTTTCTCTGTATATATCAATGATGTCGCTCTTGCTGCGGGTGATTCTTTGATCCACCTCTACGCAGACGACACCATTCTGTATACATCTGGCCCTTCTTTGGACACTGTGTTAACAAACCTCCAAACGAGCTTCAATGCCATACAACACTCCTTCCGTGGCCTCCAACTGCTCTTAAATGCTAGTTAAACGAAATACATGCTCTTCAATCGATTGCTGCAAGCATCCACCCGCCCGACTAGCATTACTACTCTGGACGGGTCTGACTTAGAATATGTGGACAACTATAAATACCTAGGTGTCTGGCTAGACTGTAAACTCTCCTTCAGGAAATCACAGAAATCATCTGTGATTTCCACCTTCGCCGTCCGGACCGGCCAGCTCCTCGGCGCCATCCCTCTGGCCAGCTCTGTCCTGCGGTTGGTACCTCGCGTCGGGGGGGGGGGGGGGGGGGGGGGGGGGGGGGTACTGTCATGTGTTCTCCCGCTCCTCCCCTCCGGCGTTTGACTCGCCGGTATACTAACCATTGGTCCTGGGTAAAACGGCAGTTATCCATTGCAGCGCCATTCTTTCAATCACATGTCCATAATACAGCTGTGGTATATATGTAAAAGAAATCTACATCTGTAACAGCGGTTTCAATTAAATACATAGGTTAATATGTTGGAGAGGTCGGAATATCTTTCAAACCAATTCAACTAGTATCCACACGATACCCGAAGCACGCAACCTTGCAAGCAATAAAATCTGATCAGATTTAGCTAATAATCTGAATGAAACTCTGATTGGGAAACATAGGCCAACATTTCATATCTTTCATGTCTCTGCTGTTGTATTGCGATGCTGCTGGCGGCAGAGAAGTCAGGCGCAGGAGAGCAGAAACTGATTTACAACGGTGGTGTTTAATATCCATAAACCACCGTCAACAGAATAATACAATAAATGGATCAAACAAAACCCGGTAAATACCAGCATATCGTGCACAAGCACTACAACAAACAATTACGGACAAGGACATGGGGGAAACAGAGGGTTAAATACACAACATGTAATTGATGGAATTGGAACCAGGTGTGATGGAAGACAAGACAAAACCAATGGACAATGAACAGTGGATCGGCGATTGCTTGAAGGTCGGTGACGTCGACCGCCGAACGCCGGCCGAACGAGAGGGACCAACTTCGGCGGAAGTCGTGACAGCTGTGCAAAAATGAACATTGTTGTTGTTCAGAGACACCTCACTCTAAACATTAGAAATGAATTATTTACATACATTATTGACTGTCACATTAGTTGGCTCTGAGAGCAAGGCATGAAGTGGCACAAACTGTGCGGTGTTCTGCGCCAGCTAATATCATGCAGCGGAGAAGCTGGATGTTCCATTGGGACCAGAATATAAACAAATGCATAGAGGGGGCCCGGAGCTCCGTCAATCAGCTGGTGTACGCATTTCTCGGTGACAGGGTACACAATCCGCCACCCTGCCATTAAGCAGTGTGTTCCTGGGTGTAACGTAGAAAGAAAAAAAGGATGGTATTACAAAAAGAAGAATCTCAATGACATGTATTGCTAAAATAAAGGTTTAAGGAAATACAGGCAAGCACCACATTACTACAAGACAAAACAGCTCACTTAAACAGACCTGATGGTCTACTTTCATGTAATAATTTTTTTGGGGAAAATGTAGTGGAATTGGATAATTTCTTAGTGTGGTGTGTGAAGAATCCATTTGTATGAGGTACAAGTCACATTATTGTGAATTAGGCCGTTTTTTGTATTTAATAACCTTATAGTTTGGGTTATGATGATGGGCTAAGAAAGTTGTACTAAGCTCATGAGGCATTATATTCAATTAGCTGGGTATATATCATTAATTGAAATGACAAATCAAATGAAGTGCAGGACATCTTCTAGATTGTGACTTTAGCAAAATTCCTTAAAATAAACTTAACATATAGGTATAAACAAAATCCTTGAAAGCATTTTGACATATAAGTAACAAACTATTAACGAGAATCATTAAAAGCAATTTGATATGGAAGTAACACGTTATTTAAGTAAAGTAACATTTTCTAAGAAACGTTCAAATCCTTTTTCTCAAGTGGAGCTATTTTTAACGAGTGGACCTATCAAAACTTACTCAATATCAATGCTTTATGTCTAAAAAACAAACGGTGTACATTCATATGGGCAAACTCCTAAGACAAAGTCCCTGTTCAGGTTGTTTTGGAAATACTTAAAAGGATTAGTATATGTATTTTTTGTTTAAGGTATAGCTGCCCTACACAATTACATTAGCTTTGTTACATGCAGAAAAATACTAGCCAGAAGCTACTGAAAGTAAAAAGCAAAAAACAAATGTTGACCTTAAACCTACAGTATTTGGATAATTTGAGGAAGTGAAAAAACGGATTAAAATGTTAGTCTTCTCTTTATTCTTCACTATCCTCTCTCTCTTCCCTTTATTCACTCTCCTCTTCCACTCTGCTGTTCTGCTGGCAAGCGTCTTGGCTGCAGACCTCATGTTCTGCAGGGAAGCCTGGTAACCCCTCCTGCTCTTCAGGGAAGCCTGGTCTCTCCTCCTGGTCTTAAGGTTCACAGTGATCACAGCAAAGTCCATCCCCAGCAGAGCACAGGCCAGCAGTGAAGAGTACACAGCATAGCTCGTGGAGTCGATACCAAACGGGGTATCTCTACCCTTCAATCAAGAGGGTTGTAGTTATTGATAAACAGACCATGTTCTTCTGGTCAGAGATGAGAGCACACCATTATCCTCACTGTCCTCCGGTGAGGATTAAGTATATGGATTAAGTATATTCTTAATCCATATCTTACTTAGATGTACGTGTATTTTGGGTATGAAATACATTCATTCTGCCCTCCAAATCTTCAGGGAATTGTTTATACTTATCCATACATCTTGTTTCCAGAATAACATTGCCCACCTTTGTAGTCTTTCTCTACCACTCCACCCTGTTCTATTCTGGGACATCAGCTGCATGTAAGGGCAACCTCGCCTCAAAACTCTTTGAGGGGCTCAGACTTAGGGTACACCATTAGACCATATGGTATGATGACTCTTGATGGCGGCTTCTTCTGGCAATCATAAAACCCTGAGTGGTTGAGCGTCAGTGATGGGATGACCAGGGAGTCATTTCCTGACAATTGTCCATCAGTATGATGTCTGCTTCCCTTGATGACTGAGGATTCTCCCCCCACCATGTCTTTGTCCCATTGGGGTCAGGGTTGAAACAGGGAAGCACAGCCTTCTCTCCCATATTATGCTGACTTAACACTGACTCATACAGTAGATCGCTAAGATGGTCTGACTGTAAACACAACGCTGTCCCTCCACTACCAGGCATTAAATGTGAAGTTGGTCATATGGAGAGAGGATCCGTTGTCAGCCAGCAGCACCCGGCCCCTTACTTCCTCCATGAAGGGCTTTGCGGATTCGTTCACGTCCCAAAAGTGCTTGCGGACCCATCTGACTGTAAAGTTACCATCTCCCCCAAGAGTCCCCACACTGCAGGTCTACTTTCCCTCTCAAATGAGCATACATATAAACTGATGACACAGCTACAGTACTGCAGACACTGAGGTTGATGCTTTGCTGGAGTTTCACCTTGCCAGCTGTCCAGCACTATGCACTGTATAGTCCAGTGTCTGACGAGAGGTTCTGAATCAAGACAGTTGAAATGTTATGAATCAATTTCAGTTTCAGTCGATCCCTTAATTCGGCATTCAGTGTGGAATTTTCAGGTGAAGTTTCAGAAGAGTTCCATAAAAGCAGGCTCTCTTCAGATTCGGATTTAAAGATCAAACAGTAGTCCATTCCCACATTGAGATGATGGCGCCGACGGAGATGGCAGCATCGCAACTAGCTCTTAAGCAATTCTGCAGTATGTTGTTTGTTTATGTACTATTTTTCTTACGTTATTATCTCAGGAATTGTTTTGTGTCATTACATACAGTCAGGAAGAACTATTGGATATTAGAGCGATGGAAACTCACCAGAACTTCCAGCATTACGACCAGGATTACGACTTCCCTGGACCGGATCCTTTGTTTGCTCTCCGCAGAGCAATTTAACTTATTCCAGATGCTGACCCAAAACAACGCCGGCGGAGGAGAGGTACTCGAGGCGGTCTTCTAGTCCTACTTAGGAAGCGTGCACACCACCCACCGCTCCCAAGTACTTTACTCGCTAATGTCCAATCTCTGGATAATAAAATTGATGAGCTCAAGTCAAGAGTTGCTTTCCAGGGATTGTAACATACTCTGCTGCACGGAAACATGGCTCTCTCGAGATATACTGTCTGAATCTGTAAAGTTAGTTGGGTTTTCAGTACATCGCGCCGACATGAACAAACATCTCTCCGGGAAGCAGAAGGGTGGAGGGATATGTTTTATGATCAACGACTTATGGTGTAACTGTGATAACATACAGGAATTCAAGTCCTTCTGTTCACCCGACCTAGAATATCTCACAATCAAATGCCGACCGTACTATCTCCCAGAGATCATTTTTGTCAATAATAGCCACAGCGTTCTACAGTATATTCTTAATCCATACCTTACTTAGATGTATGTGTATTTTGGGTATATGTTGTGAAGCTGTTAGATGTTACGTGTTAGATATTACTGCACTGTCGGAGATAGAAGCACAAGCATTTCACTAGACCCGCAAAAACATCTGCCAAACACGTGTATGTGACCAATAACATCTGCCAAACACGTGTATGTGACCAATAACATCTGCCAAACACGTGTGTGCGACCAATAACATCTGATTTGATTTGACATGGTTGTAAAAAGCATCATTTTCTCCTCCTGCTTTAATCGAATAGATTTCTTAGACAGCATGGATGGTTCCCATCTGAGCAGCCAGAAGAATGCTAAGCTTTGTGACAGAATCCATTGAACACACTCTGTCTCTGCTAATGTGTTGTGACAAACCACTAGCGATATATCTGCTTTGGCTCAGTTATCTTGTGGGTCCCTGTGATTTCGAGCATAATATCTACGCAACTCTTTCTCTGAGGGCCTGACATGTCAGAGAGGAGAGAGCAGAGTGCAGTGATAAAGGTCACCGATAGGTTAAAAGAACACAGATTGAAAATGGTGATGTGAATCATGATTTCATCATGTGTCACGACTTCGACCGAGGCAGGCTCTCCTTCCCGTTCGGGTGGCGTTCGGCGGTCGTCGTCACCGGCCTATTAGCTGCCACTGATCCTTTTCTCCCCCTCCCTATGTGTTTATTGGGCGCACCTGTTTTGTATGAGGGTTAATTAGTTGGGCTTATTTAATCAGCCGGCATACAGGTTTCTTTGTGCGGGATTGTTTGTTTGTAAGTGGTGGTGTTTGTTCCGTGCATCGTGTTTGCTGTACTGTTTTGTATTCCCCGTGTCTGGGGTTGTTTAAGTGGTCACCCAGTGTGTTAGTTGGGTGGCCTAGTTTTCTGCATGTTCATTAAAGAACATTTGGTTATTGCACCTGCTGTTGCCTGCGCTTGACTTCCACTCCGACACCCAGGCCTTACATCATGGGCCTGTTTCTTGCTTCAGTAGCATGTTTCATTTACATATCTTAAACAACCAGTAGCACTTTTCATATCTTCTTTTGGGCTGTTTCACAAACAGAGTGCCTTTTGTGTCCCTTTGTTATTTCAAGTAGAACTTTTTTAAAAAGCCTGTCATATTAAATTAAGTTCCCTTTAATAAAGACCACATGGAAAATATAATACATCAGATTCCTTATGTTAACAAAGACTTGCTAAAGTACCAAAAATCATGTACCTCGTGTTTTTCTGATTTCTAGGAAGATTTTAACCCAAAAATGTATCCAAGTTTTCCCCGTCATTGTAAAGCCCTGCTAGTTACTCTGTTGCTTTGACAAAGTAATTTCTGAAGATTATTATTTATTTTAGGTGATTAGTGATTAAATTAAAGATCAACCCTGTTACGTGAATTGAACTCTTCTTTTAATATAGCAAAAACATTGATATTCTTTTTTAAAAATATATATCTTATGCAATACTTGTGACCCTGTGATGTTGAGGCCAAAATCTACTAATTTCTTCCTGTGAAAAGCTGAGTGCCTGAGATGTCGGTGAAGAGAGAGCAGAGTGCAGGGGTAAAGGTCACTGATGGGTCAAAACATAACAGATTGAAAATACTGATGTGAACCCTGATTACATTATGGGCCTGTTTCTTGCTTCTTGACAACTGAAGGTTTCCACATCCATTTTTAGTGTCCTCATCTGAAAATGCTCTTTCTTACTTCTAACCTGACTAGGTGCTTCTTTATCCACTCCATCCCTGTCACAGAGACATCGTACAAATACGTGTTTTCGTGCATTCCCATTACCTAAGAGCATAATTTAGCAGATGCTCTCATCCAGACCGATTTACAATACGTAGGTGTGCAGGCTTATGTTCATGCCCATCACTAACACACCTGATTCAGGAATTGAACAGGAAATTAACTAAGCTAAGTCTTCTCTCTGGACCATAAAACAAAAGCAGGTGTGTTACTGCAGGTCTGGACCTAAAGCCTGCACACCCAGTAGCCCAGGAGTGAAATACTAAAATTTTATAGAATAATTGTAAGAATTTACAATAGAAAAGAGTAACCTTATATTTTGGGTTATGATAGGATGAGACAGATGTAATAGATTCATGAGGCATTTAGTAGTAGTTATATTCTCCAAGAATCAATGGGTACTGTTGCAGAGCACGAGGTTAGGTCCATAAGGTGTCAACAATTTACTGTTAGTGGTGTTGGATATTGGGGGGAAAAAGTAAATGCAATGTGGTATAGAACAACACATGATATTACATTTATTGGCAGTTTATTTATTTATTTATTGGCAGTTTTACGCTTTTTAAGAAGATACCTGCAATTAGATATTTCTGTTGTGTAAGTATGCTTTATATTCTACAGAATGCAGCAGGCCTAATCCTGGATATCGCAGTATATCGACTTTTTCATGATGAGAGCCACTCTTTAAGCCCTATAGCCTATCACCAGTATCCTGCTTTCAATTCAGCCCGAGGGACAAAGGAGACCAGAGATGGAATGAAAAGGCAGCTGTCACATCTGAGCTGCTTAAAAAGAAGGGGAATAAAAGAACCTTTAAAAAAACGGAGACTATAGTCCTGTGTCCATCGCCGTGCAGCATGCGCACATAAGTAGGAATCGAAAAGGGAAATCTTATCATTTGGCCCCGCTCACATAAGGTCTAGAGAGTGGCTTATCTGCTTCATCTCTCCGGTCTTTTGTGTGAGTGGAAATGGGCCCTCTGTCAGTCAGCTACCGCTCACACGTCTCCTTTGTCCCCAGTGAATTCGATGGCTGCCATGGCCTGTCTGTCACAATGTGCGTCCAAAATGTCAACTTCTGGGCTCTGGTCAAAAGTAGTGCACTACATAGGCAATAAGGTGCCATTTGGGACACAGGCTCACGGGCGCTCATATCTCCCGTTCATTGTGGGGCTTGGCTCAACCTCCACTATGCAGCACAGCAGGACCGTAAGGCCCCTTTTAGGTACATATTTTATTTTTTTCATTCTTCTCCCTTTTCTTTTTCCTTCTCCATGTCTTTGTTTTCCATCTGAACTGAAGTGGGTTAACTGACTGACACAGTTTGATGGGTAGAGTGAGAGAAGGATAGGGGGCGTATTAATCTAAAGCTTTGGCACAGAGATAAAATGGTAGGCCTATATTCTTGCACTTTGGAGCATGGAAAAATGTTCCATTCAGATCTTAACAGAGACCAAGGGGATACCGGTTCATAAACCCATTCAGCTTCGTGGTATATCTTTCATAGGAGGGGTTTTGTTTTGTTTTCAGCTCATATCCTCAGTTGAATCACACAATGAGATTGTGATATTAACACCTTTTGGTTGTCCTAATTGTACACAGTTTGTGTCGATGTTCCATCCTCATGACATATGTTATGTTCTGTTAATTACTGATGTCCCCTTTAAGAATGGAGCACCCTTGGGCATGCGCAGTGTTGTTCGATGTTATTCTGGCTCTAACTGATTCCAGTAAAATGTGAAGCTCCAGTTCCATTTATTGTATTCAGAGTCTTTCTTATTATATAAATAAGTAATAAGAGCTAAGACACTACAATGGCGACGAGGATGATTACCTGCAGTGTGCATCACGAATGCAGATGGAGCTCGTAGGAAGAGAGGAAGATTTTGACCCTGTAGCACAACAGCTAGCAAGCAGTGACGACGAGGGGAGAGCTAACGAGAACGAGGCGGCAGATCAAAGACCCGTGGAGCCTGAGGTAAAGAGAATGGCTAGCATCGGGAAAATAGATGTGTTTGAGGACACGCAAGAAAACTGGGCAACTTACATTGAACGACTGGAACAGTACTTCATTGCAAACGACATTGCTGATAACAAGAGAGTACCAGCGTTGTTGAGTTTAATTGGCCCAAAAACGTACAGTTTGCTAAGAGATCTGACTGCCCCTCTGAAGCCCTCAAATAAAACATTCACAGAGATTGTGGAGATATTGCAAAATCACCTATCACCTAAACCACTCCTCATCGCGGAACGTTTTCGTTTCCACAAGAGAGATCAGAATGAGGGTGAGGGTGTTAGTACATATGTAGCAGAGTTGAAGAAACTGTCTGAACATTGCCAGTTTGGAGAGAACCTAAATGACACATTAAGGGATAGATTTGTTTGTGGATTGAAACATGAACACATTCAAAAACGTTTGCTCACAGAATCAGATCTCACGTTTGCAAAGGCTGTTGAAATTGCTGTGACTATGGAAATTGCGACGAAAGATGCATTTGAGTTGCAAAGTAAAAGAAATACTGACCTATCACAAACTTCCCTGCACAAGTTTTCGCGCAGCCGACAGCGCCCCCGTGTGGCCGATAAATGCAACAGGTGTGACAGAGATGGTCACAGAGCAGAGGACTGCCGTTTCAAAGACGAAATTTGTCACAAATGCAGTAGAAGGGGGCACATTCAAAGAGCATGCAGAGCAAAATTCTGTCACAACAGGAAAACTGAGAAAATGAAAGGGTCTGTGAATGCACTAGCAGAGAACAGTGGCAGTGATTCAGATGAACGAGTAATTGGTACAATGGAGTTAAACACAGTGACTTCTCCCAGCAGTAGCATAATATGGGTGACACCAGATATCGAAGGCAAACCCCTCAAAATGGAGCTGGACACAGGATCTGCAGTGTCTATAATTTCCACTACTGTCTACAATGAGCACTTCAAGGCTATCAAGCTGAAAAACACAAATGTGTTGCTGAAGACCTACTCAGGAGAGAGATTGAGCCCAATGGGGGTGTTGCAGGTCAGAGTGAGGTATGGGGAGCAAACACAGCAGTTACAGCTGTATGTGGTGCCTGGAACTGGCCCCCCATTATTTGGCAGGGAATGGCTTTCAAAAATAAAGCTGAACTGGTGTGATTTGAAAATGCTCCACACGTTCCAGTCCAAAGAGAAGGACACAGACCAAACACTGGAACACTTGCAGAAGAAATACAACACAGTGTTCAGCGATGAGATGGGAACAGTAAAAGGCTTCACAGCTAAACTTGTACTGAGAGATGACGCAACCCCAAAATTCTGCAAAGCCAGATCTGTTCCATACTCCCTGAGACCAAAGGTGGAAGCGGAAATCGATCGCTTGCAGGATACAGGGATCCTGACGAAAGTGGACAGAAGCGAATGGGCCACACCCATAGTTCCTATTGTAAAGAAAGACGGGTCTGTTAGAATGTGTGGGGACTTCAAGGTAACTGTGAATTCAATGTTGCATGTGGACCAATACCCCTTGCCACGTCTGGAGGACATCTTTGCTGCACTAGCTGGTGGGAAACACTTCAGTAAAATCGATCTGAAACAGGCTTACCTGCAGCTACCGGTTGAAGAGAGCTCCAAACAGTACCTGACAATAAACACACACAAAGGTCTATACAGGTATAACCGCCTGGTTTTTGGCATTGCATCGGCCCCAGCCATTTGGCAACGAACTATTGACCAGATTTTGCAAGGAATCCCAGGAACCCAGTGTATCCTGGATGACATGATCATAACAGGACGCACCGACAAAGAACACCTGGCTAACCTGGAAGAGGTCCTGAAAAGACTGAAAGAATATGGTCTACAGGCAAACTTACAGAAATGTGAGTTCTTCAAAGACAAGATTGTCTTCTGTGGACATGAAATTGACCGCAATGGATTGCACAAAACACAGGACAAAATCGAGGCAGTGGTACAGGCACCACGACCACAAAATATCACAGAAGTGAGATCTTTTGCGGGACTGATCAATTACTACAGAAGATTCCTCCCAAACCTTTCAGCAGTACTCCAGCCTCTAAATCAGCTCCTGGAAAAGAATAGGACATGGCGGTGGACAGAACAGTGTGAAAATGCATTTCTGGAGGCAAAACGGCTCATCACATCTGAACAGGTCCTGATGCATTACGACCCTGAACTGCCAGTGAAGTTGGCTTGTGATGCGTCCCCTTATGGCTTAGGGGCCGTCCTTTCACACACACTGAAAGATGGGTCAGAGAGGCCAATTGCATTTGCATCACGAACATTGAATGATGCAGAGAAAAACTACTCACAAATCGACAAAGAAGCACTGGCGCTAGTGTGGGGCGTCAAGAAATTCCATGCATACCTATATGGCAAGCGTTTCACACTGGTTACGGATCACCAGCCGTTGCTTTCCATTTTCAGTCCAAAGAAAGGCATTCCGGCAATGACAGCAGCCAGGTTACAGCGATACGCCTTGTTCCTCGCCAGTCATATGTATGACATTGAGTTTAAGCCGTCGTCCCTCCACACAAATGCAGATGGATTATCCAGACTGCCGTGTAGAAGAGAAAGACAAAGGAGTGTGGATGCAGTGGACATTTTCCATACCGCTCAGCTCGAGGCACTACCGGTCACAAGCACAGTGATCAAACAGGAGACAAGGAAAGATGTGACCTTGTCAAAAGTGTACACCTACACCATGTCAGGATGGCCAGCGACTGGCAGAAAGGAGCTGACTCCGTATTTCCAGCGGAGAAACGAAATTACAACGTACCAAGGATGTTTGATGTGGGGAATGAGAGTCATGATACCCCAGAAATGCCAACATCAGGTTTTGCAGCAACTACATGAAGGTCATGTTGGAATTGTCAAAATGAAGCTGCTCGCAAGGAGCCACTTCTGGTGGCCAGGTCTGGATCAACAGATAGAAAATATGGCAAAGAACTGTAGCGGATGTTTGGAAACCCTTCACATGCCTGCTCCTGTTCCAGTCCACCCTTGGGAATGGCCCACAGAGCCATGGCAGAGAATTCATGTGGACTACGCTGGTCCCTTTGAAAAGCACATGTTTCTGGTTATAGTTGATGCCCATTCCAAATGGCCAGAGGTGTTTTGCACTGACTCCTCCACCTCAGCTCAGACGATAGAGTGTCTCAGAACAACGTTTGCACGCTTCGGATTGCCGCTGCAGCTAGTAAGTGACAACGCGCAAGCTTTTGTAAGTGACGAGTTTACAAGATTCATGTCAGTAAATGGAATCAAACACTCAACCTCAGCTCCGTACCACCCTGCCACCAATGGGCTGGCAGAACGCTTTGTGCAAACCCTAAAGCAAGGACTCCGGGCAGCAAAACGAGATGAAGGGACTTTGCAAACAAAGCTGGCCAAGTTCCTGCTCTCCTACCGAAACACCCCACATGCCACGACAAATGAAAGCCCAGCCGCACTGATGTTCGGGAGGCCTCTCCGCACACGGCTGGACCTCATGAAGCCTAACAGGCGTAATGAAGTGCTGAACAAACAAGCCAAGATGCTCTCCGGTGGCCGGGAGCGCCATCTCCAAACAGGACAGGAAGTGATGGTGCGAGACTACAGAAGAGGAGGGAAATGGACAAGAGGGACCGTACATACACAAACGGGACCCAGAACTTACCAGGTTCAAGTGAGCCCAGACATAATGTGGCGGCGTCACATTAACCAAATGCATTCCACGGAAAACAGCACAACAATCGAGAAAGAACAGGCACAGAGAGTTCCTGAGAATGACACACAGGGAACTGTAGAGGACGGTGGAGCAGTAAAGAGACCCCAGGCTGAAAGAAGGGAACGTGTTGATGAAGGTGATGCTATAGCAGAAGCTATAAGGGAGCAAGCACACACTGAGGATGTTCAGGAGCCTCCAGACAATCCTAGGCGCTACCCAGAACGAAGGCACCGGCCACCAGACAGACTGGACTTATAAACAAACAAACAAAAACTAACTGTTCAAGTTCAAATTAAAAGATGCAAAATAACTACAACAAGTTCTGGGAAGTGTTTCAGTTGGGGGTTGGTAAAAGTAACTCTGATTGTATAAAAGAAGGAATGTTATGTTCTGTTAATTACTGATGTCCCCTTTAAGAATGGAGCACCCTTGGGCATGCGCAGTGTTGTTCGATGTTATTCTGGCTCTAACTGATTCCAGTAAAATGTGAAGCTCCAGTTCCATTTATTGTATTCAGAGTCTTTCTTATTATATAAATAAGTAATAAGAGCTAAGACACTACAACATAAAAAAATGCGGATGTCAAATTTCAGAATCCCAGAACGAGCAGGACATCATGTTTAGCACCACAAAGGCCGCAGGCTTTTATAAATCTACCCAGAAAATATGGGGAAATCATTTTCTACTTCTACTGTATCTTTGAATAAGTAGGAGAGCACGCCAAAGGTTGTCATTCTTCATATTTTCTGGAACTCCCCCGAAGAGACAAGCCAGCCTGCCAATATCAACTCTCTGTAAGATCATAATAAACAACACTGCCTTGACAAACCAACTTTGATAATGTCGGTTTCCACCGTGAGGGTAATCTTTTATCTCGTTTTAAACACAATATCCTGCCTAAAATTCTTAAAGTATTAGTTAATATTTCTTTTGGACAGGAGAGAAAGGGAATAATAGGAATAGTGTTTCACAGGAAGTGGGTGGGAACGTGAATCGTAGACACGGGTACATGAGGGCTGTAGGTATGCCACTATCCACTATATCACAGCCTTTAGGTAGTCAATACACTTTACACACCGGTGAAGTGGTTTAGAAGGACATGTTGTTGGTCCCTGTAAGCACTGTCCTCTTAATGAGGAGTGGGAGAGGAAGGGAAAGGAGGAGAGAGGAGAGGAAGAAAGAGGAGGGGTGAAAATAGGAGACGGAAGAGGAGGAGAAGAGGAAAGGATGGGGTGAAGAGGGGAGAAGATCTCTCTCGCTCAGTCAGGCTGTCGCTGACAAACACAAATAGACATTTTCTGCAAACACTGGACCTTTACCACACTCCTCAAGAGAGAGTGGGAGACAGCGAGAGAGAGGAAGAGGAAGAGAGAGATAGAAGGGGGAGTTGGAGAGAGAGATTTGAATACACAAAGAGCCAGAAAGGGAGATATGAAGAGAGAGTGGAAGGGGAGAGAGAGATAGTGCCAAAGTTAAGATAAGCTTAATGAACACGTCAGTGAGCGTGGCTGTGAGAGAGACAAAAAAAGAGAGGTAGCTTGAACGAGTGATCCATTAACTCCACTGTAAATGAGATGGTGGGTAGCACAGTAAGGTAGTATGCCATGGACTTCTTCTTGACAAGCAGCAGCTTTCGTACATCTTTACTCATTTGATTACCATGACTACCATGCTATAGTGCGTTTTGGTCACTAGGGGCAGTCTCGTATCATAGCTAGAGTGACTCCGAGGCTATCAGTAACCAAGGGTCTGAAAGCATTGGCAACTGGTAAAGGAAAGAACATGTTATTTTACTGTAGAAAACAGAAGCCAGTTCGCAGGACTCCTCTGTCAGAATAAAAGCCTGTCTGTCTGCCTGCCAATGACCTGCTATGCGCCTACAGTTTTTAATACTTTCTGAAGGCACTGTATTCTGTTGGTAGTAATTCTGGTGGGATGTCCCTTTTAATAATAATACAGTGATACTCCTACACTGGAACTAATTGAACATAAACGTTTTGAATACAATGTTATATGACAAGCAGCAGTGGTCACTATACTGTATTGTTGACGGTCATCTTGGGTGTTCCTGTTAGTCAGCATTTCTCCTTTGCCAAGATAATCCATCCACCTGACAGGTGTGGCATATCAAGAAGCTGATTAAACAGCATGATCATTACACAGTTGCACCTTGTGCTGAGGACAATAAAAGGCCAAATGTGCAGTTTTTTCACACAACACAATGCCACAGATGCCTCACATTTTGAGGGAGCGTGCAATTGGCATGCTGACTGCAGGAATTCCCACCAGAGCTGTTGCCAGAAAACTGAATGTTAGTTTTTCTACCATAATCCAACTCTGGTTTTAGAGAATTTGGCAGTACGTCCAACCGGCCTCACACCTGCAGACCACGTGTAACCACGCCAGCCCAGGACCTCCACATCCGGCTTCTTCACCTACGGGATGGTTTGAGACCAGCCACCCCGACAGCTGATGAAACTGTGGGTTGGCACCACCGAAGAATTCAGGCACAAACTGTCAGAAACCATCTCAGAGAAGCTCATCTAGGTTCTCGTCGTCCTCACCAGGGTCTTGACCTTACTGCAGTTCGGCGTCGTAACCGACTTCAGTGGGCAAATGCTCACCTTCGATGGACACTGGCACGCTGGAGAAGTGCTCTTCACGGATGAATCCAGGATTAAACTGTACTAGGCAGATGGCAGAGAGCATGTATGGTGTTGTGTGCACGAGCGGTTTGCTGATGTCAACGTTGTGAACAGAGTGCCCCATGGTGGCGTTATGGTATGGTCAGGCATAAGCTAGGGACAACGAACACAGTTGCATTTTATCGATGGCAATTTGAATGCACAGAGATACCGTGACAAAATCCTGAGGCCCATTGTTGTGTCATTCATCTGCCATCACCTCATGTTTCAGCATGAGGTAATGCAAGGCCCCATGTCGAAAGGATCTGTACATAATTCCTGGAAGCTGAAAAGGTCCCAGTTATTCCATGACCTGCATACTCACCAGACATGTCACCCATTGAGCATGTTTGGGATGCTCTGGATCGACGTGTACGACAGCATGTTCCAGTTCCCCGCCAATATCCAGCAACTTCGCATTGCCCTTGAAGAGAAATCGGACAACATTCCACAGGCCACAATCAACAGCCTGATCAACTTTATTCGAAGGAGATGTGTCGCACTGCATGAGACAAAGGTCGGTCAGACCAGATACTGACCGGGTTTTTGATCCTCATCCCTACATTTTTTAAGGTTTCTGTGACCAACCGATGCATATCTATATTCCCAGTCACGTGAAATCCATCGATTAGGGACTAATACATGTATTTCAATTGACTGATTGACTTATAAGAGCTGTAATTGTAAAATCTTTGAAATGGTTGCTTGTTGAGTTTATATTTTTGTTCAGTGTATATGTATAGGCTGCAGCGTCTTGATGATCACATTAGTGGCCTCTCCCATCCCTCTGTCAAGAAGGCTAACATGTGAGCTAGCATAGCACATTGCTACAGAGTCTGACTGCGCCTTGACGTACTGGGTCACCTTTGGACATTACTTTAATTTCTATCATCATGCACTTTTACAGACACAGCCTACGTCTGGTAACAGTTCAGAATATAATAATATATGCCATTTAGTGGATGCTTTTATCCAAAGAAATTGACAGTGGCGCCTGCGTACATTTTCACGTGAGGGAATTTAACGCACAATCCTGACATTGAAGAGTCATGCTCTACCAACTGAGCCACGCAGTTCAGGGTCCCCAAAGTGAACAGCGGGTCTCCTACGGGTTCTATGCATTTATAGTCCCAATCATAGCAACTACAGTATGAATAATGATCTATAAGAAGTATAGGATTTGTTAAATTAAGTGTAAGAGTTGTGATCTGGCACTCGGAAGAGGGGTATCTTCGTTCCGCAAGAGTGGGTCCTACTCCCGGTCTGACAGGTGGCTGGAGAAACTGCCTGAGAGTACAGTTGAAGTCAGAAGTTTACATACACTTGGAGTCATTAAAACTCGTTTTTCAACCACTCCACAAATTTCTTGTTAACAAACTATAGTTTTGGCAAGTCGGTTAGGACATCTACTTTGTGCATGACACAAGTAATCTTTCCAACAATTGTTTACAGACAGATTATTTCACTTATAATTCACTGTATCACAATTCCAGTGGGTCAGAAGTTTACATACGCTAAGTTGACTGTGCCTTTAAACAGCTTGGAAAATTCCAGAAAATTGTGTCATGGCTTTAGAAGCTTCTGATAGGGTAATTGACATCATTTGAGTCAATTGGAGGTGTACCTGTGGATGTATTTCAAGGTCTACCTTCAAACTCAGTGCCTCGTTGCTTAACATCATGGGAAAATCAAAAGAAATCACCCAAGACCTCAGAAAAAAAATGGTAGTCTGGTTCATCCTTGGGAGAAATGTCCAAACACCTGAAGGTACCATGATCATCTGTACAAACAATAGTACACAAGTATAAACACCATGGGACCACGCAGCCTTCATACCACTCAGGAAGGGTAGCATTCTGTCTTCTAGAGAAGAATGTACTTTGGTGCGAAAAGTGCAAATCCATCCCAGAACAACAGCAAAAGACCTTGTGACAATGATGGAGGAAACAGGTACAAAAGTATCTACGTATATCCACAGTAAAACGAGTCCTATTTCGAAATAACCTGAAAGGCCGCTCAGCAAGGAAGAAGCCACTGCTCCAAAACTGCCATAAAAAAGCCAGACCACGGTTTGCAACTGCACAAGGGGACAAAGATTGTGCTTTTTGGAGAAATGTCCTCTGGTCTGATGAAACAAAAATAGAACTGTTTGGCCATACTGACCATCGTTATGTTAGGAGGAAAAAGGAAGAAGCTTGCAAGCCGAAGAACACCATCCCAACCGTGAAGCACGGGGGTGGCAGCATCATGTTGTGGGGGTACTTTGCTGCAGGAAGGACTGGTGCACTTCACAAAATAGATGGCATCATGAGGCAGGAAAATTATGTGGATATATTGAAGCAACATCTCAAGACATAAGTTTTGGCTTAATTACAACAAAGTCAAGGTGGCCATCACAAATCCCTGACCTCAATCCCATAGAACATTTGTGGGCAGAACTGAAAAAGTGTGTGCGAGCAAGGACGCCTACAAACCTGACTCAGTTACACCAGCTCTGTCAGGAGGAATGGGTCAAAATTCACCCAACTTATTGTGGGATGCTTGTGGAAGGCTACCCAAAACGTTTGACCCAAGTTTAAATTATTTAAGGCAATGCTACCAAATACTAATTCAGTGTATGTAAACTTCTGACCCACTGGGAATGTGATGAAAGAAATAAAAGCTGAAATAAATGATTCTCTCTAATATTATTCTGACATTTCACATTCTTAAAATGAAGTGGTGATCCTAACTGACATAAGAGTGAATTTGTACTGGGATTAAGTGTCAGGAATTGTGAAAAGCTGAGTTTAAATGTATTTGGCTAAGGTGTATGCAAACTTCCGACTTCAACTGTAAGTATAAAACATTTAGTTACATATATTGTTTGTTTTTGTATGTTTTTTGGGATAAAGACAGAGGTGAAAGAGAGATAGAGAGATTGCTGAAAGAGCAGTGGGCTGGATTTAAACCCATGCTGGCAGACCGCTAGGCCACCTCAGGCCACCTAAGCGTCAAAAAAGAGCTACTCCCTCTGCCTCGGGGCAGGCCGTGACAGATAATGCATTTATGCATTACCGAGAGGGGATAGCCATCCATCATGTTGGTGTGTGATCGTTTGCAGGCAATGCGATCCTCCTCTGGGTGTCTGTCTGTGGGGTTGGTGGGGATGGGGAGGCCTTGGGTAGTGCAGATGGATAGAAGACAGACAGGCAGGCGTATGTGTGTCAGTGTGTGTAGGCAGACACGCCAGGTCAGAGCATCTGGAGACAAGGGGCTCTCACTCTGTCAAACAGGGCCGGTTATTTATTTGGTTTGGGGTATGGGAATTCAGGAAACATCTACTTTTTTATGAATAACGATGTGTCCGGCCGGCATGTTCCCCTGCCAATATGTTTCATGTTATGGTACCACACAAACATACATTGAACCACGCAAGTACATGTACACATACACACAATCACGCAGTACATACATGATGTCACACGCACAGGCATGCACACACACTCTTATCTGCCCATACTCTTTCTTACAAACATTGAATGCAGCAGATTTCATATTCGTAGGGCAATTTTTTTTATGGTACATCTTTTATGGAGTTTTCGACAACGTCGCCCAGACTCAGCCCAGCAGGGAGCCAGTGTCTTGAGTAGAGTGAAGCTGAGTTTCTTTCCTAGTCTGGCGTACAGTGGGGAATGATCTGTTGTTTCCACTACTATGTGAAAATCACCTTGAATAGCTCAAAGAGCCATTGATGTTTTACACAAATATGCACGTATTTAACTCAGCCGTTACAATTTGTGTATTCAAAGAGTAGGAACATCTGGAAAAAATATCACTCCGTAGCTGAATTTTTTGTGTGCTAATGTTGAATGCCAGATGGGCCATTTCTGGGCACACATTTCTTCTTTAAACGTGATACTGAATGTTACGCTTGACTCACCACTGACCTCTGTTCTTATGTTCTTTTGTTCATAGTAAATCACGTTGTGTCCCTTTTTGCCTGCCGTACAACTGCATTCATTTTAACAGCCATTGTTGTTTCTACAAGTACAGGTTGGACGGCTCCCATTCAAAATACAGAGCTCAGGATAGCACTGAATGTGCACGAATGCATACACGTGTGTGCGCAAATACACGTGCACACACATAAAGCCCCCCCCATACAACTCCCACTCAAACACACACGTGTGAAGTCTGTGTTGCCTCCCCAAGTTTGTTTGCAGGACAGGCCAGGCAGGTGTTGGCGAGCTCCAAGGGTCCCTCCGCTGGGCATTCACACTGTCACGTTCCTGACCTATTTATGTTAGTTTTTGTGTGTTAGTTGGTCAGGACGTGAGGTTGGGTGGGCATTCTATGTTATCTGTTTCTATGTTGGTTTTGGTTTGCCTGGTATGGCTCTTGATTAGAGGCAGGTGGTTTGCGTTTGCCTCTAATTAAGAGTCATATTTAGGTAGGGCATTCTCACTGTTTGTTTGTGGGTGATTGTCTCCTGTGTCAGTATGTTTGTTCGTACCACACTGGACTGTAGCGTTTGTTTGTTTCGTTTTCGTTTCGATGTCGTCTGTTTCCTGTACGTAAGTTTATGTTTAGTTATATAAGTTTATGTTCAGGTTTCGTCAACGTCGTTTTGTTATTTTGTAGTTTGGAAAGTGTTTTTGTTTCGTTTCGTGTGCCATCGTAATTTATAATAAAGATGGCTTATTTCCCTGAGCCTGCGTTTTGGTCTGAAGATCCTTCTCTCCTCACCTCTTCCGAGGATGAGGAGAGCGTCATCCGTTACACACACAAATAAGCCTAGGGGGACGCCTTTATATACAATTTAAAAAATAAAGACTGGATATTGATGCATTACGTGGTATTTGGGGAGATATATTTTGCCCGGCGACTCTGGGGTGTTTGTTGTTTCGTGTAGTGTATTTATGGAAAGTGCAGTGCTGCCTCTCTCGGTCTATTCATGAGAGGAAGGCCTTTTGTGAGGCTTGCTTATCCTACAGAGAACTGTTTACAGCTAGTGTCCCACTGTCCCAGTGCTGTTTTGTCTTTGTCGCAAATGGCACCCTATCCCTACACTCTTAGAAAAAAAAGAGTGTAAGGTTCTTCGGCTGTACCCATGGAAAAACCCTTTTTGGTTCCATGTAGAACCCTCTGTGGAAATGGTTCTACATTGAACCTAAAAGGGTTCTACCTGAAACAGAAAAGGGTTCTTCAAAGGGTTCTCCTATGGGGACAGCCAAAGAGCACTTTTAGGTTCTAGATATCACTTATTTTTTCTTTTTTTGTATATAGTGCACTTTTTACTATGGCCAATGTTGAATAGGGTGCCATTTGGTATTTAGACTGCCTCTGAGGAACTGCAAAAGAAAATCTTGAGAGAGACTGATAACAGCATTGGGCCCTATTCTATTTTACTGTAGGTATGACAAAAATTAAACAAGACCTTATCACAAACAGACCTTTCCTTTGTCTTCTCTCTCCGTTACCTTCATCCCCAGCTAATCTTTTCATCCTTGCACCATCTTCTAGCTATGTTAAACCCCCTCCTCTCTCAGTGTGTGCGTGCGCTTGCACGTACTTGTGTGTGTGTGTGTACGGAGTCTCACCACACTGTGCCTAGAGATTCCTATCTCCTTACTGGGCATTACATCTTCTCGCTAAAACAATACCATGCAGGAACATTCCCGGGATTTGCAAAGATAACTTCTACATTCCATATGTCTTCCACAAATTCCTCATGAACACTTCCATATCATCATAAGTGAGTGATTGAAAGAGGTTCTGATTTGGGTGCACGTGTGCGTATGCTTACCTGTGCGAGTGCACGTGTGTGTGCATGCTTCCATGTGTGTGTGTGTGTGTGTGTGTGTGTGTGTGTGTGTGTGTGTGTGTGTACCTGAGTGTGTTTAAGTTCAGGTATGCGCATGTAGGAGGCAGTGGTTTGAATGATGCTAAACTGAATCTGAGCAGCTGACTGGGGTTGTAAATCTCCCCTGGGTGCTGTTACTTAGAGCAGCACAGAATCAGTCAGAGAGAGAGAGGGGGGGGGGGGGAAGAGCTGAGAGGGGTATCATCACAGTCATTACATAAAGTCCACATGCCGGGCACATGCCCATGTGGACAAATGTGTGTTTGTTTATGTGTGCGCACGCATGCAGGCTCGCAGACACACACTGTCAAGGTCTGGGTACATACCTCCTACAAGGCATGGGAACGTACCGTCCACAAAACACCTGCTCACTCAGTGAAAATGATCAGAACAAACCATCAGGCAACATTAAAAGAGTACATAAAGTAAACATACCCATACCAGCCCCTATATACTGCAAACAAATACTACACATACAGTACATTAGTCACCCAAGCTTCGCACTCTAAAAATGATTAAACAGTTGGAATATGAATAGATTGGCTAAATAATGTAGTTTGGGTAAATCATTTATTGAAGAAGAGTGAATTCAGATGGAGATTATTTATGGGCAAACTTTGTAGGCTCAAAGGCTTTTTTTCGTAACAAAATTGTCAATTATTCCCGAAACAGATTGAAGTGCCTTTGAATGGAGTCTGAAATTAAAGTGAAGTCATTTGAGAAAAAGTATGAGAATGCCACTTGAATTATTATCCGCAAAACAAAAGGCAAACATCTGCCTGACACATAATAAAAACAAAAGAAAGCTCTTGAGAACAATCGGCTGAATGATGGGCCTCAAGTTGCGTTCAGTGCATTCCGTTGTTTAGGGCTGACTCATTTCTATTGAAAGTAAAGGATTTTCATTTTGACATACTGTATTTCATATTGAAAATCAGCAATGAAGTATGTCACTTTGTTTTTCACCCAGATTCATATTGACTCACTCCCTATTGGCTCAGGCCCACAGAATTATACCTACGGAGGAGCGGGTTCTATGAAAGAACTTTGAATGTCTTTGAACTTCAGAGAGTTGGTTTAACATTGGACTACCTAGCTAGCTAGCAAGCTTGTGTGAGCAGACCGGTACCAGAATTAAAATAAAAACACAACATTTAGTTATTTTCCAGTCTTCGGTTCTGTTCGCTGAATCGGTTCCAACCCCTGATTTGAATACAGATCTTAGAAAGTTACTTTTGTATTGGCTGCAGTCAAATAATGACAGGGCTGTATCTAGAACTACATGATGAAGATAGAAGTATAATGAATAGAGTACACACAATCTCCTATATTATTCCAATCTATCTGACAGTCATATTTGATGTCACGACTTCCGCCGAAGTCGGTCCCTCTCCTTGTTCGGGCGGCGTACGGCGGTCGACGTCACCGGCCTTCTAGCCATTGCCGAACCACTTTTCATTTTCCATTTGTTTTGTCTTTGTCATACACACCTGGTTTCAATCCCTCAAACATGTCCGACTGCTAAAACAAAAAGAAAAAAAAAAAGGCTTTTATTGAACCTTTATTTAACTAGGCAAGTCAGTTAAGAACAAATTCTTATTTACAATGACTGCCTACCCAAGCCAAACCCTTCCCTAACCTGGACGACGCTGGGCCAATTGTGCGCCGCCCTATGGGACTCCCGATCAAGACCGGTTGTTATACAGCCCGGTATCGAACCAGGGTCTGTAGTGATGCCTCTAGCACTGAGATGCAGACCACTGTGCCACTCGGGAGCTAAAAACAGTGGGGTGGACGCGGGGATTGAACCGCTGTCTCTAGCGATTTGCTATTCGTTAACATACTGCTTGTTGTGTCTCCTGTTTAATGCCTCTTCAATTGACAGCAACTGGGCTCTATTGTCCTCGGTCCAAGTGTTCTCCTCTCTCATTCTCTCGCCAGACAAATGACTGAGGGTGTTTGAGACTGTTGTAAACAGGCAGCGTTCAGGAGAGCTTAAGCGTTGCAGTGTTTAAGTATTGTGGAGTTTACATTCTCTGCCCTGTGTAATTAGGTAGCAGTTATTGACTCTAAAAGGCTCATCAAATAGATGCAGTCAGAGAGAGAGACAGTGACAGAGAGAGTGAGATTGTGTGAAATAAGCCGTACTGTGTTAGAGGAGGGTTCCACTGTCTTCCACTCATCATGGTCATAAAATCAAACAAACCACAGCACTATGGGTGAAACAGGACTTGGAACGTTGACTTTTAAGTTTCCTTACCAACTCCTTTGGGACATAATGGAAGTTTCAAGGGAGGGTATCAGGGGAGGTTCTTTCTTGTCAGTGTGTTTCATTGGTTATCCAAGAATCTTCAGTTTCTACTGAACTGTAGTGCTGAACTCTTATTCCTGTTTCGGAGCAAGAGTGCTGATCTAGGATCAGTTTTGTATTTTCGATCATGATGAATTAGATTACATGGACATGGGGGGGACCTGATTCTAGATTAGCACTCCTACTCTGAAACGCTTTATGAAAAAGTTGGTTTCTATGTCCCATGCTTACTGTGTGATTGAGAGCATAGCTGATACAATATCAACAACATTGCAGAGGCATTCCACGCCAGACTGCCCAAAATATAATTATGATGTTTTGCGTCTTCCCCAAATTAAATTCATAGAAAGGTCCGGGATTCAATCCGATCAAACTTTGTCAGCAATGTACGTTTTAAAGCCAATGTTCCCGTGTTCGCTGAGACCAAATTTACAGTAAATGCTGCAAATGGCAGATTTGGTCACTGATAAGTGCCTAAATTGGAACGTAGTGGCTGTACAGTAACATTCTATACAATACATGACGTCGGAGCCCAGGGTCTCCACTTTACAGCTCTATATACTATTCAACTGACAGCTGTTCTAAACTTGAGCAGCAAGTGCAACAAGAAGATTCCCCCATTCTCACAGCTAATTGGGCTACTTGGGCAAATGTTTTGTTGTCTGAGTGAGGGGAATGTGCACTTCACATTTCCGTATGTTAACATTCATGTAATTTACAGTATCAATGTTTATGATCACTATGTTTGATGTACAGTTACAAGGACGACATGGCATTATACCCTGTGTTGTTCTGAACAGAATGAGCCTATGTCTGTCGTATTGTGGAGAAAATTTGCCATGGAACATGCACTTGAAATCACTCATGACTCCATTCTGTGGGCACCAAACTTGTTATCTCTGAAGTGCCTTGTGAAAGGCTATCACTATAAGATCGTATTTTATAGCTAGTCATGTCAGCAATAGAATAAGCTTTCAAATGTTGCCCACCTGACCCAGATTGCTGTTTTTGGATTGCGTAAACAACAGTAATTGTGTGAGGGTGGGGATGCAGGGCTGTGTTCCAAACAAAAAACTACAAGAATGCTTGCTTCAGTTCCTCAATGGTACAGATAGGCGAGCAAAAAAAATCACATATTAATGAAATTACTTAAGAATTGTGCACACTTTGGAGAGTTGTGTGGCCACTTGGAGACACCAGTGAGACCTCTAATTCAAACCCTTGGCATTGTTTTGTCTTATGTTGCACCTACCCTAGATTTCCATGAATTCATATTATATTACTGAATGTATACAGAGTATTTTCAGATTTCTTTATTGACAAATGCTGCAAAAAGTACAGTAAATGTAAAATGCACGTTAAACCAACAATGTAATGTGTCATGTCTGGACTATCATTAAATGTGAAGACTTCTTTAAGTCAAATCAGTTCTCTAGGTTTAATTATTAGGTGATTAAACTAATCCTGTAAACTTTAATTAACTAGGAAGTCGGGGCACCACGGGAAAATGTTTAGAGTTACAGAGTTATAATTTCCTGAATATAACTCTAATTAATTACCGTCTTCCATTAATGATTACTAATTGTTACCTTCTATCAGTCTCATCTGAACGTCGTAAAATTCTTTGTTGTCTGCACAAACCCTAGTTTCAATAATGAATCAGCAACATACAAATTGGTTTAATTATGTATTTACTAACTAACTAAATAATCACAGAAATACATCACAAAAAAAGTAGATATTGGTTACTTACAATGATAGAAAAGTCACTAGTGAGCTAAGCCGATATGACAGCTTGGTAGACAAAGGGAAGGGGGTGTGAACTGAGAAAGAGCGGGAAAGACAACATGGATTCACTACACACAGTCTATAATTATATTAATATAAATGCTAATCCTTTGCCCATGAACGGCCGCTCATTCGAAAAGAAATCGCAATTTATATTTACGCCCGTATCTCGTTGTTTTCTCTGTTGGAATCCTCGATCGTCCTGTAGGGTTCATCAGAGTCTCTGGTTAACTTTAATTCACTAAGTATTTTGTGGTTGTAGGCGTTTAGAATGGATACTTCAGATGTTCTCATGGAATAGAAGGCAGTTGTCGGTATTCTCATCCTAGGTTAACGTAATTTCTAGCTGCAGTCTAGTATTTTGTGTCGTCTAGAATTTCTCACTTATTCTGTAGTGAATCGATAGTCTCACAGTTGAACCATTTCCAGCTGTGTAGCCAATACTCCATGTGGGATGGTTTTCTAGTCTTATCGTTTATAGGGGTCTTAACCATTCGCAACCACAGCTCATGCTGGGGTTTTCTTAGTCTGACGTGAATTGGGTCATCCCTCTCCAACCAATGTCTGTTCACTTGGGTGGGGCCACTGAGATAACATCATGATTATCATTTGGCCAAACCGGCATGCATTTGCCCTGCATTATTGATCAAAGAGAATTAAAAATATATATATATATAGAAAGTCAGAGGCTGGAAATATAAAACCAACTAATTAAAAAATGTTGAAGGATTGAAGGCTCTCAGTGTCACTCTCAATGGGCCTTGTCAGTTTCTGTATGAAGTCTATAATCATTGGCTTTGTCAATGTTATATTGCCCTTCATCTCTCTCCATGCAAAACCATGTCATTTAATATTCCCTCGCCCCATTTGTCAGGCGATTCAACCCCCATAGGCCGTGTGGTAGCCTCTGGGAGGCAGGTAGAAAAGCAGAGGTACAGTGCATTCGGAAAGTATTCAGACCCCTTGACTTTTTCTAAATTTTGTTACATTACAGCCTTATTCTAAAATTGATTCAATTGTTTTTCCCCTTCATCAATCTACACACAATACCCCATAATGACAAAGCAAAAACAGGTTGACATTTTTTGCAAATTTATAATAATAAAAAAAAATGAAATATCACATTTACATAATTATTCAGACCCTTTACTCAGTACATTGCTGAAACACCTTTGGCAGCGATTACAGCCTCACGTTTTCTTGGGTATGAAGCTACAAGCTTGGCACACTTGTATTTGGGGAGTTTCTCCCATTCTTCTCTGCAAATCCTCTAAAGCTCAGTCAGGTTGGATGGGGAGCGTCACCGCACAGCTATGTTCAGGTCTCTCCAGAGATGTTCGATCAGGTTCAAGTTTGGGATCTGGCTGGGCCACTCAAGGACATTCAGAGACTTGTCCCGAAGCCACAATTGCATTGTCTTGGCTGTGTGCTTAGGGTCGTTGTCCTGTTGGAAGGTGAACCTTCACCCCAGTCTGAGGTCGTGAGCGCTCTGGAGCAGGTTTTCATCAAGGATCTCTCTGTACTTTGCGCCGTTCATCTTTCCCTCGATCCTGACCAGTCTCCCAGAAACTGCAGCTGAAAAACATCCCCACAGCATGATGCTGCCACCATGCTTCACCGTAGGGATGGTGCCAGGTTTCCTCCAGACATGATGCTTGGCATTCAGGCCGAAGAGTTCAATCATGATTTAATCAAACCAGAGAATCTTGTTTCTCATGATGAGAGTCTTTTGGTGCCTTTTGGCAAACTCCACGGGGGGCTGTCATGTGCCTTTTACTGAGGAGTGGCTTCCGTCTGGCCACTCTACCATAAAGGCCTGATTCTACCATCTCCACAGAGGAACTTTAGAGCACTGTCATTGTGTGACCATTGGGTGATCATTGGGTTCTTAGTCACCTCCCTGACCAAGACCCTTCTCCCCCGATTGCTCAGTTTGGCCGGGCGAACGACTCTATGAAGAGTCTTTGTGGTTCCAAACTTCTTCCATTTAAGAATGATGGAGGCCAATGTGTTCTTGGGGACTTTAAATGCTGCAGACATTTTTCAGTACCCTTCCCCAGATCTGTGCCTCGACACAATCCTGACGTTACACTCTTGGCATTTCTCAACCAATTTCATGAGGTAGTCAACTGGAATGCATTTCAATTAACAGGTGTGCCTTTTAAAAGTTAATTTGTGGAATTTCTTTCTTTTGAGCCAATCAGTTGTGTTGTGACATGGTAGGGGTGGTATACAGAATATAGCCCTATTTGGTAAAAGACCAAGTCCATATTATGGCAAGAAATGCTCAAATAAGCAAAGAGAAACGCTAGTCCATCATTACTTTAAGACATGAAGGTCAGTCAATGCGGAAAATTTCAATAACTTTGAACGTTTCTTCAAGTGGGGCGGCAGGAAGCCTAGTGGTTAGAACGTTGGACTAGTAACTGAAAGGTTGCCAAATCAAATCCCCGAGCTGACAAGGTCAACATCTGTCATTCTGCCCCTGAACAAGGCAGTTAACCCACTGTTCCTAGGCCGTCATTGAAAATAAGAATTCGTGAAATAAATGTTTAAAAAAATAAAATAAAAGTGTAGTCGCGAAACCAAAAGTGTAGTCGCGAAACCACCCAGAGTTACCTCTGCTGCAGAGGATAAGTTCATTAGAGTTAAATGCACCTTAAATTGCAGGCCAAATAAATGCTTCAGAGTTCAAGTAACAGACACATCTCAACATCAACTGTTCAGAGGGGACTGTGTGAATCAGTTCTTCATGGTTGAATTGCTGCAAAGAAACCACTACTATAGGACACCAATAATAAGAATAGACTTGATTGGGCCAAGAAACACGAGCAATGGACATTAGACCGGTGGAAATCTGTCCTTTGGTCTGATGAGTCCAAATTTGAGATTTTTGGTTCCAACCACTGTGTTTTTGTGAGACGCAGAGTAGACGAACGGATGATCTCCACATGTGTGGTTCCTACCGTGAAGCATTTAGGAGGTGTGATGGTGTGTGGGGTTCTTTGCTGGTGACACTGTCTGTTATTTATTTAGAATTCAAGGCACACTTAACCAGCATGGCTACCACAGCATTCTGCAGCGATACGCCATCCCATCTGGTTTGCGCTTAGTGGGACTATCATTCGTTTTTCAACAGGACAATGACCCAACACATCTCCAGGCTGTGTAAGGGCTATTTGACCAAGAAGGAGAGTGATGGAGTGCTGCATCAAATGACCTGGCCTCCACAATCACCTGACTTCAAACCAATTGAGATGGTTTGGGATGAGTTGGATCGGAGAGTGAAGGAAAAGCAGCCAACAAGTGCTCAGTACATGTGGGAACTCCTTCAAGACTGTTGGAAAAGCATTCCTGGTGAAGCTGGTTGAGAGAATGCCAAGAATGTGCAAAGCTGTCATGAAGGCAAAGGGTGGCTACTTTGAAGAATCTGAAATATAAAATATATTTTGATTTGTTTAACACTTTTTTGGTTCCTACATGATTCCATATGTGTTATTTCATAGTTTTGATGTCTTCACTATTATTCTACAATGTAGAAAATAGTAAAAATATAGAAAAACCCTTGAATGAGTAGGTGTGTCTAAGGTTTTGACTGGTGCTGTATATTTGACTACATTGTGTTTTTGAAAAGTTGGTATTTAAAAAAAAAATACAAAACACAACTATTTTCTGTCCAGGTCTGGTTGCCATATTATTACCCAATGATTTAATATAATCCATGTCATAACAACAAGACGCCCAGCGCTTCAAGCCTCCTCCTCCAAACTCCTCTCTCCCCACCCACAAAATGTGCATCGCGCTACACTCGTCTGTCCAATGCATGTAAATAGCTTGCCATAGCAAGCTGCTCTATCCTCACTGATTGGTGAAGTAATTTAATGTCAAACTAAATGTAAAAAATAACTGATTTCAGAGGTTTAAAAAGGAACATAAAGGAACGATATAAACCGTTACTTTCTTCTGGATCTAACCAGTTCAGAACTTTATTTTGTTGGTCGGAACAGTGGAACGGAATGAAACAAATAATGGTTTTGTTCACAACTAAACGATAATAAGATCATTTCGGTTCCAATCCCTGATTCAAGTAGTTTTGAAAACATAGTTACTCTATGAGAGTTTTCAAATAGTAAAAAAAAATATATATATTTTTTTAATCTATATTCAAAGCGTTGTAGTCACCTCGAATGTAACTATTTGTTCTCCTGAAACAATAGTTACTTCCCACAAAGCATAGTTAGAACTACAGTTATCCCAGTTCTGATGGCCCCATTGATGTGGTCTGATGGGCTTGTCTCATGTATTGTCTGTGGTGGCACTGTACACACTCAGTTTGTACAACCGATGAACAACACATTTGACACTGTTTTGATTGAGACACCGCACAATGGGTGTGTGCCAACAGTTTTGTGCAGACAAACTCTCAGTTGAATCACAAAAATATCTATTGTATCACAACTAGGGCATAGCCTACAAACCTACAAACCTACAAGCCACTGATGTAGACCTTTGGAACATATACATTTAAAAAAAGTCTAATAAATCCATTTAATATAGCCTACACAATCACAATAAATTATTTATTTTAGACAGTTCTAAAGAAACATGATATGAAGAAAATGTTTTCTATTTCAGAAGAACAGAATAGTATACTCTGAGTTGTCCTTATGTTAGGCCCTGATCTGGCTATGTCATATGGCTGTGGGCTACACTAGTTCATTAAGACAAGATTTTTTTTATTTTATATTATTTTATAGTATAAAGAATATAGCTGAATAAAATAGAAAGTATATTTCCTCAAAACGATTTGAGGGAGTGCACACAGGGGGCTATTCTGTTGATTCTAAAATGGCGCTGGAAGAAATGGCAGCAGTTTTACGGGCGCCCAACCAATTGTGCTACTATGTGTTTTTTTTCGCGTTATTTGTAACTTATTTTGTACATAATGTTTCTGCAACTGTACGGCAAAAAAGAGCTTCTGGATATCAGGACAGCGATCACTCACCTCGGAATAGACTAAGATTTTTTCCACAACAAAGACGACGCACAGGACATTCTCCAAACACCCCACAGGACCGACATCCCCGTTATTTACAAGTGGAAGCGACGCAGGTACAGAGGACAAAGAGCCGGATGCCTGGTCAGGACCCGGCGAAGGCGACTGGGAAAGCTGCCGTTACCGTCAATACTACTCGCCAACGTGCAATAAATTAGACGAGGTACGATCACGAATATCCTACCAACGGGACATCAAAAACTGTAATATCCTATGTTTCACGGAATCGTGGCTGAATGACGACATAGATATTCAGCTAGCGGGATATACGCTGCACCAGCAAGATAGAACAGCACACTCCGGTAAGGCGAGGGGGGGGCGGTCTGTGCATATTTGTAAACAACAGCTGGTGCACGAAATCTAAGGAAGTCTCTAGATTTTGCTCGTCTGAAGTAGAGTATATTGTAATAAATTGCAGGCCACACTACTTGCCGAGAGTTTTCAGCTATACTTTTCGTGGCTGTTTATTTACGACCACAGACAGATGCTTGTAAAGGTTTTCTTCCAGGGTGAAGGAGAGGACCAAAATGCAGTGCGGCTAGTGTTAAACATGTTTAATACAAACACAAGTGAAACACTACAAAAAACATACAAAATAACAAATGTGCAAAACCGATACAGACCTATCTGGTGCAGAACACAAACACAGAGACAGGTAACAAACACCCACAAAATCCCAACACAAAACAAGCCTCCTTTATATGAGTCTCAATCAGAGACAACGACTACCATCTGTTTCTGATTGAGAACCCAGGAACGTGACAGAACCCCCCCTCAAGGTGCGAACTCCGGGCGCACCCCTAAAACTCAAGGGGAGGGTCTGGGTGGGCATCTGTCCGCGGTGGCGGCTCCGGCGGTGGACGAGGGCACCACTCCACCATTGTCTTTGTCCACCTCCTTAGCGTCCCTTGAGTGGCGACCCTCGCCCCCGACCATGGTCCAGGAACCTTCACCAACTCCCCTCTACAATAGAGGAGACAACTCAGGACAGAGAGGTAATTCAGGACAAAGAGGTAGCCCAGGACAGAGAGGTAGCTCAGGACAGAGGGACAACTCCGGACTAGTGGCAGCTCCGGACTGAGTGGCAGCTCCGGACTGAGTGGCAGCTCCGGACTGAGTGGCAGCTCCGGACTGAGTGGCAGCTCCGGACTGAGTGGCAGCTCATGACTGGAGGGCAGCTCATGACTGGAGGGCAGCTCATGACTGGAGGGCAGCTCATGACTGGAGGGCAGCTCATGACTGGAGGGCAGCTCATGACTGTAGGGCGTCTCTGGCAGCTCCTGACTGGCTGGCGTCTCTGGCAGCTCCTGACTGGCTGGCGTCTCTGGCAGCTCCTGACTGGCTGGCGTCTCTGGCAGCTCCTGACTGGCTGGCGTCTCTGGCAGCTCCTGACTGGCTGGCGTCTCTGGCAGCTCCTGACTGGCTGGCGTCTCTGGCAGCTCCTGACTGGCTGGCGTCTCTGGCAGCTCCTGACTGGCTGGCGTCTCTGGCGGCTCCTGACTGGCTGGCGTCTCTGGCGGCTCCTGACTGGCTGGCGTCTCTGGCGGCTCCTGACTGGCTGGCGGCTCTGGCGGCTCCTGACTGGCTGGCGGCTCCTGACTGGCTGGCGGCTCTGGCGGCTCCTGACTGGCTGGCGGCTCTGGCGGCTCCTGACTGGCTGGCGGCTCTGGCGGCTCCTGACTGGCTGGCGGCTCTGGCGGCTCCTGACTGGCTGGCGGCTCTGGCGGCTCCTGACTGTCGGACGGCTCTAATGGCTCGGGACAGACGGGCGGCTCTAATGGCTCGTGGCAGACGGATGACTCTAATGGCTCGTGGCAGACGGATGACTCAGATGGCGCTGGGCAGACAGATGGCTCAGACGGCGCTGGGCAGACGGATGGCTCAGACGGCGCTGGGCAGACGGACGGCTCAGACGGCGCTGGGCAGACGGACGGCTCAGACGGCGCTGGGCAGACGGACGGCTCAGACGGCGCTGGGCAGACGGACGGCTCAGACGGCGCTGGGCAGACGGACGGCTCAGACGGCGCTGGGCAGACGGGCAGTTCAGACGGCGTTGGGCAGACGGGCAGTTCAGGCGCCGCTGGGCAGACGGGCAGTTCAGGCACCGCTGGGCAGACGGCAGACTCTGGCCGGCTGAGACGCACTATAGGCCTGATGCGTGGTGCCGGAACTGGAGGTACCGGGCTGAGGGCACGCACCTCAGGGCGAGTGCGGGGAGGAGGAACAGGGCTCTGGCGATGCACTGGAAGCCTGGTGCGTGGTGTAGGCACTGGTGGTACTGGGCTGGGGCGGGAAGGTGGCGCCGGATATACCGGACCGTGAAGGAGGACACGCGCTCTTGAGCACCGAGCCTCTCCAACCTTACCAGGTTGAATGGTCCCCGTAGCCCTGCCAGTGCGGCGAGGTGGAACAGCCCGCACTGGGCTATGCAGGCGAACCGGGGACACCACCTGTAAGGCTGGTGCCATGTACGCCGGCCCGAGGAGACGTACTGGAGGCCAGATACGTTGGGCCGACTTCATGACATCCAGCTCGATGCCCAACTTAGCCCTCCCAGTGCGGCAAGGTGGAATAGCCCGCACTGGGCTAAGCACGCGTACTGGGGACACCGTGCGCTTTACCGCATAACACGGTGTCTTACCAGTACGACGCCTTCTACCTCCACGGTAAGCACGGGGAGTTGGCTCAGGTATCCTACCCGGCTTTGCCACACTCCTCGTGTGCCCCCCCCCCCCCCCAAGAAATTTTTGGGTCTGACTCACGGGCTCCCAACCGCGTCGCCGCGCTGCCTCCTCATACCAGCGCCTCTCTGCCTTCGCTGCTTCCAACTCCTCCTTGGGACGGCGATATTCCCCTGGCTGAGCCCAGGGTCCTCTACCGTCCAGGATCTCCTCCCAAGTCCAGGAGTCCTTGTTGCTCTGTTGAGCTTTCCCTTGCAGCTTGGTCCTAGTTTGGTGGGTGATTCTGTAAGGGCTGTTGTCCTCCTCTTCCTCAGATGAGGAGAGGAGAGAAGGATCAGTGGAGCAATACGCAGCATAGGGAAATATGCCATCTCTTTATTTGACACGACGGCACACGAAAACAAAACACTTACAAAATTACAAAACAAGAAAACGACGTAGACGAAAACCTGAACATGAACTTACATAACTAACACGTAAAACTCACGGACAGGAACAGACTACATCAAAACGAACGAACGAACGAACAGCCAAACAGTCCCGTATGGTACATACATCGACGACACAGGAGACAATCACCCACAAACAAACAGTGAGAACACCCTACCTAAATATGACTCTCAATTAGAGGAAAACGCAAAACACCTGCCTCTAATTAAGAGCCATACCAGGCAACCCAAAACCAACATAGAAACAGAAAACATAGACTGCCCACCCAAAACACACGCCCTGACCATAAACACATACAAAAACAACAGAAAACAGGTCAGGAACGTTACAGTCTTGTTTAATTTAATAAAATCATGTCATTTCACAACGCTGCGTTTTGGTCGAATCCCTGCTCCTCCTCTTCGGAAGAAGCCGTTACACTCTCTCCTGCTGCACTATGATGTAATGGTGCTTTCAAGACAACTGGAAACTCTGAATCATTTTTTGTTGTTGTCAAATCATGATGTCTGATCTCCAGGTCAGAAATTCGGCGCTCTAGAAAGATGCCAGTGTTTCTGACTTGGAATTCCGAGTTGGATGACCCTTCAAAACGATTTATCCCAGTCGAAGCTAGTATTTTTCAGAGTTCCCAGTTGTCTTGAACGCACTGAAGTCGGAAGTTGGAGATTTCCGACTTCCCGGTTGCTTTGAACGTGGCATAAGGATGGCAGGCATGTGCTTTATCAGTGTCTGTAACATAGGGTTTAGCCAGGAGTTGATGGACAGTCGTAAGAGCTTCAAGTGGTGTCAGATTTCACATCCTACGTCACACAGGCGGAAGAGATATACTTCTGTGTCCGTGAGAACCAGGGCTACCGATTCGATCTATGGTGTCCACAGATCTATGTACAATCTATGTACAAGCAAAAATGTTGGTCGGAACCAGTACCAGAATCACACAGGTCCCCTAAACAGGGGACTTTATATCTATGATGTTGTGGGACCTTAGATCTTTATGAAATACATTTGACTTCAAATGTCTACTAATAACTTGAGAAATTACCATCTGAATGGTATTCACAAGCAGAGGAATACATTGATAATTGACAGTTTCCTCTAGGAGTGCTGTCTTCAGCTTTAAGAGCGTATCATTCAATCAGCTCACAGGGAATATGTATACTGAGTGAATTTCCTCCATGACGACCTTCCATGACAGGGGAGCGAGAACCAGGCTGCGTCCCAAATGGCACCCTATTCCCTATATAGTGGTGTACTTACACTACTACGAAGTTGCGCACCATGCAGGGAATAGGGTTACACTTGGGACACAGAGCCACATTGAGTCTGGCCTAGTTTGAGCTCACAAACAGAGATATTGTATGTTCTTCTTCTAATATGTCCTCCATTTATTTCCTTTCAGAAGGCATATCCTGTAGTGGCGGAGATGAGAATGAATCGCCAGGAAAGAGTGACAGCCTGTCTTTCTGTAAATATTTAGATAGGTGGCTGTGGATGTGTTTGGGTGGTAGCGGTCATAGAAATAGAATTACTAGAAGGGAAGTAATTAGGTTTGTCCATGGAAATACTCCTATGGGTACACTCAATGTGGCCGCCGGTCCACCTATCACAAAACATTGACTTGAATGGGATAGTCTATTCTAGAATCTAATTCCATTTCTATGGCAGCAGCAGCCCAGATCCTCTGTACACCCCTCCTCTGACCCAGATATAAGCTTTGAACCATTGGCACACAGGACAGGACAGGCAGGGATGTGACTGGGCCGACTTCCCAGCGTGCCTTGTGGGACAGGGGGGCGGCTCAGTGGAAGGGAGAAGGAGTGTGTGTGGGGGAGGGAGGGAGTGATGTGAGGGGTCTGGATGCTGCTGAAAGGGATACTGGGTCAGTCTCTTGGTGTTTCTCTGGGGGTCCGATACTGGGGGTCCGCACCTATTCATCACTGATGGGGAGAATAGACTGTCACTCCGTCTCGTTCTGATCCAACTCGCTGAGAGTGTCAATAGGTCTCTCTCTCATCTGTCGGTTCAGTCACAGGAGAAAATCCACTCAAACCAACCAACCTACATTCAACAAACACACCAACAACCAACAAAATATACAGCAACACCCAATCTCACCACACAACACTCTCCTCTCTACATATAATCAAGATACAAATAACTGATTGGAGCTAGCCCTCACACAGACACAGTGATTACAGAATGAGTAATGAGCTGTGCATCCACTACCGGCCCTGCCTTCATCTCCATTGCATAACAGTATAGATGCATTAACAGTGTGTTGGATGCATTTCCTGCTGCGACCCTCAAACGGGGCCTCTCTTAAATCTGGCCCTATCAGTTTACAGATGCTTTGAAGGCTGGTCTGGCCGGGTGCAACGTTAGAAGCGAGTGTGTGCAACGTCTCTCTGATGTCAGGAAAGGACAAAGCCCCTGTGGAGTATTCCATTTCCAACTGATAGAGGAAAGGGAAAAAACATAATTTGGCAAAACATTTTTTACATTTTTATAATTTAAGTTGTAAGAACAGAGAGATCCCCCCTGGACAGAACAACGACATTCAGGCTTCTTTGGTAATTACCTGTTGACGGTTCGGTCATGGTGTGCTAGCTCGTTTCTGCTGGGATCAATCACGCTTACTAACAGATGGTAGTGCGCTCCTCGGTCGGTTCGGGTGTTGTGTTTAGGGACCATAATTGGGCTGTTATGTTGCACCGCAGAGCGTGCTAACAGCCGCACCCACTTTGACTGGGTAACAACGTGTCAAGGCTCTGAATCACTGGTCGTAGAGCAGTGGGTGTTACTACCTCAGTAAAAAGAGCCCACTCAAAGCTGAGCCACGGTTCCCAGGAAGTATCGAACAGCGAATGTTGTCAATCCATTGTGAGGGATATGAAAAGGTGAGACAGTTACCTTTTAGGTTTGTTGGGAGCCAAATGTCCCACTTCAAGTGATAATTCACTAAACTATGTAATTTCATTCAACTTTCCCTTCAAATTCAATTCACAGTCTATTCATATTATGACTATCCATTTTCTCCCTCTTACCAATACCAGCCAAAGAAATCCTTGCAGTCACGGATATGTTACACGCCATACTTTCCGGTTGTGTTAGTGTTTAGGTTTGAGGGCTGACATGGCCAAACAAAACCACGTGTAGGAGATGGGGAGCCATGTAAATGGAGGAAGCAGAGTAATCATATATGTGTGTGTGTGTGTGTGAGAGAGACGCTGGGCACTTCAAAGCTGTAATGTTGGAGCTCCTAAACAAGGGCGACTAGAGGTCTGGGCTAATGGGAGGCCATGGAGAGATGAGAGGAGAACTATGGCTGGCTGACACTGTGTGTATGCATGTCGGTGTTCATGTTTGTGTTTGAAAGCCTGTGTGTGTGTGACCTATACAGAAAGTTTGTGAATACAAACAGTGTACAGTGTGTGAATAGAAATGTGCCTGTGTTACAGGTGTTTAAGTGTGTACATGGCTATAGACAATACAATGTACTGTGTGTGCGTGTATAAGCCGAGGTTACCTCAGTATCCTCATACTAACAACCCATCTGAAACTCACACAAAGCAAGACAAATGAGCACATCCATCGATGACCACCAAAACCCACTGTATGGTATAAATCCTTTATTAAATAATCAGAATAACAATATTAATAACAATCATAAAAAGAACATTTCTGTACAAAGCCCCCA
The DNA here is from genome assembly GCF_029448725.1 of Salvelinus fontinalis. NCBI lineage: Eukaryota > Metazoa > Chordata > Actinopteri > Salmoniformes > Salmonidae > Salvelinus > Salvelinus fontinalis. The sequence goes on from NC_074705.1 coordinate 18,470,136, forward strand.
AGCAACAATTAGGTCTGACCAGAGTCAGGGTGGTCCTTGTAAGGTTTAGCCCCTCACTTGCCCAGGGAGGTGTGTTTTAGCCCCTCCTGCCCTGACAGATTGGGCTACTGTTCTGTATCTGTAATCTGATACGGGCTACAAAGGCAAGCTGAACCACAGAAGCTCCAAGGCACCTGGAAGAGAGTCAGTGGGGCCCAGTGATGAGAGCCTCTGGGATAGGAGAGGGAATGTGGGTTGTTGGGGTGGAGGGCGGAAGGGAGAAGGGGATAGGCTCCACCTCATGGCCCAGCAACCCCTCCCCAACAACCTGGCCTCTTGATCAGCACTAGGCTGGTTCCACACCAGTGCCTCCAGACGCACACAGACCTATACATGCCAAGCATCGCATCAGAATGACCAGGATACTATTTCTTCGGTGTGTGTGTGTGCTAGCATGTGCACGCTGTGTATGCATGTGTGTGTGTGTGTGTGTGTGTGTGTGATCAGCGTGTGTGAAAGTGAGAAGTCCGAGGTACAGTGGAAATATCTACTGTTCTCTTTCCCTCTCCTCCTTCACAAGGCTAGATAGCCCAGAGGGAGCAGATGTGTGTTTAACTCCCCCTCATTTACCTCTCCCCATGAACCCGTTTCCTGTTAAAACGCCAGCCTCGCCGTGACAACGCAAAATGGAGTCAAAGTGTGGGGAAAAAAGAGCAACAAACGTCAAACGGGGAGAGCACTAAACATGACACCAAGACCACATCGGTCCACTCTGAGGAAATGGTGTCCTTCCATTGGTGTTTCCTCTACCAATCGCTGACTTCAAGCTCAGATGTGTGTCCACTGTCAAGCAATGGTCTAGAATATATATATATATATATTTATTTTTTATTGTGTCCCACTTTGGGTTTTATTGTTGATTCATTCAGAGTACATTGTCCCCGGAGAGGTTGATTTAGGATTTAGTGATCCATTGATTCATTTTTTCTTCTCTCTTTATCAGTTCTCAATTGCAGACGGCTATTCAGTCTCTGCCTGGATTTCCCAGCAATCCACGCGCGGCGCTGACCAAAACCATCGTTCACCTTGGACGTTTTTACTTCACCTAGCCACAGTTTACTGTAAACACGGCCGTCAACCTTCTTTTCGATACAACCCACCGGCAACAGCAGCCTGAGACGAAATCTAACAATAAACTCCCTTGCTTTCGATCTTCAACAGAACACGTTTAGAAGAGAACATGATTAGAACCCCTCCTCCCTCCTCCTTTCTTTATCAGCATTTACAGGCTGGCAACGGGCCGAAACAAGAAATAAAACAGTGAAGGCTTGAACAAATAACAAAAAGACACACACCAAAGACGGTGATTCGTCTAAAAATACCACAGACCTGTCAGAAAAGGGGGTGGAGAACTGAGGCTGATGTGTTACAGAGACGCAAGAGTCTAACTCAACAAAAACACCGCTTCATAAAGAATTCACTTCACTAGGTTCTAGGCCACTGTGTCCACGTATCTAAGCCACTGTGTCCAGGTGATAGAGAAACACTATCTAAGCACCTGTCTAAGGCGTTTTTCAGTGTCAAGGAGTTTAGCCTCACATCTTTCCAGTTTAAAAACTAGACCTAGAAAACTATGATGTATTTATATGGAGTTTTGAATTTTTTTTGGGGGGGGGGGGGGGGGTAGTAGGTATTTTCCCATTGATATGTGTTGATATTTGAACTCCCCTGTCAATGGAACAGTACGCAGTAGGGACCACTCAGGGAAATACCCAATCCTTCCCTCATTGGCTCTGGTCCAGAAAACCCCACCCTGGTCTGCACCACTTTGATTGAAGCAGGGGGGAGGGGTCTCAAGATCAGTCTAAAAAGTGGCTTTTCCCCAAAATGTCCTTCCATCTGGCAGGTGTAGTCCTTCAGCTCAGAAAGGAAATTCACAGTCCAAGCTAAGCAGAGAAAACAAAAGAGGAGATAATCTCCTCAAAATGGCCGCCTCTCTCCTTTCCTCTACCCCTCTCCTCTCTCTACTCTTTCTCCTCATGCCTCGGTGCAGCAGCGCTGCTGGTTGAGCTTCACCTTGTGCTTGAGGCCGTCGTACAGCTCAAAGTTGTAGTTCTCCAGCGTGGTAGAACTACGCGATGACAGGCCACTGTAGGAGCACGTGCAGTAGAGCAGCAGGCCGGCGCACACAGCGCCCAGCAACACGCCCAGGGAGCTCATAACGATGATGGTGACCAGGATGGGGTCCAGCGTGTACAGCCACGAGTTGTCCTTCTCTGCCGAGGAGGAGACGAGCGTCTCCGGTTGCTCGGAGGACGGGGCCGCCGTACTCAACTCCTTGGGGAACGCCCAGCCTGGACGAGAGGAGAAAGAGAGAGCGAAATAGAGGAGAGAGAGAAGAGAGAGGAGGGGAGAGGGAGCGAGAGAGAGGAGGAGAGGAGAGAAAAAGAGAGATGCTTATTAGAAGCTAGGCATTTTTTCACATTTGGAAAAACATTTTGCCGTAATGGACACATAAAATACATTGTAGTTGATGGAAACACTTACCTCCATCAAACTGGTTCCTGCCATTAAAAAGTCTGCTGTCTCCAAACTCTGGTCTCTTATCTATGAGAGAAGAAGATACAACAGAACGATTGTACAGCGTATGCACAATGCCAAGTATCCATACAGTACATTTTGGTTTCGTGCAATAATGTAAGCTGTCTATGTCAATCTTCCTTCACTGTAATTACTAATTAATGACTATAATATGTGTTGCGACTGCTATAGCCCAATGACGTACAGACACATGCCACAATGTAGAAAAATATCACTTTATTACCACAGACCATATTCACATTCATTTAACTATTTCAAAACACACGTTTCACATTGCTCACAAAGAGGTGCAAAGCCCAAGTAAAGTATCAGCAAACAATTTTACCACCATCATCATCATCCTCATCCTACAAATAGATTATGCACTGAGCTCTAAACAGATGAAGATATAATCAAACACAGTGCCCTCCTGGCTTCCACCCACTGCGTTACGATGTGGTGTGATCATCATGAGATACCAATGGGTATCAACACTGAGAGTGGTGCTTAGAAGTGCTCAAGCCTCGCCCTCCGCTCAACCCCCCCCCCCAAAATTCAACCCGCCGCTGTTTTTTGAAAACGGCACTTTCACTTCAGGTTTATTGTCATCTTGAGAAGTGTGTGTGCAACACTTGGCATATGGACAGAGGTGGGAGTAATTGCTTGGCAAGAACACCTTAACTGGAGCCCTCAACGAGAATCATTAATATGGTCTCCAGGGGCAACGGCTGTTGGCTGCTGGTGTGTGTGTGTGCCGGGGGAGGGGTGTATGTGCGCCTGTGTGAGAGAGAGTGTATGTGGGTGCAGGAGACGGGGAAAAGAGAAAAGTGCTTACTACAGCCTAAATAAATGTTATCCCTCCATTACCTGATTAGAGATATTAAGAGCTTGGAGAGGACCTACAGTGAGATGGACAGAGTGGGGGTGCCCAACCCCCAGTTGATTTAAAAGCACATTGTGAGAGGGTGCCAAAAGAACTTCTCTTTGCTCTGAGAAAACTAAAAAGCCTGATCACCACACACATTCACCCCACTCAATGTGGCCCGTATAGCCCTTATCAAAACCCCCAGATAACATAGTGGCTTCCATAGAAATGTTTTATTTAATACTATGGAGGCATCACTCTAACCCAAACACATTTGGTTGTCCTACTTAAAGGGACAGTTCATTACAAACTCAAAGTTTGTCAGATGCTTTCAGACCTGGGAATTACAAATCAAATCAAATGTATTTATATAGCCCTTTGTACATCAGCTAATATCTCGAAGTGCTGTACAGAAATCCAGCCTAAAACCCCAAACAGCAAGCAATGCAGGTGTAGAAGCACGGTGGCTAGGAAACACTCCATGGAAAGGCCAAAACCTAGGAAGAAACCTAGAGAGGAACCAGGCTATGAGGGGTGGCCAGACCTCTTCTGGCTGTGCCGGGTGAATTGGTCTTATGTTGAGATAAGTTCACATCCCAGGCCACCGGCTGTAAATGGAAGCACCATCATTTACTGATTTAGTTGTTCATATTTTCCACTCTTTCGGGGTTGAGGCATGTAGGTGGATCTACACAACTATGGGACGTGGACTCATCTCATAGACTGCTTTTGAGATCGGAAAGCACCTGTGACATATTTGGTGGTTAAATGGGCAGGAATTGAACTAAACTACCTCTGGATGTACTATAATGGTGAGATAGATAACTGTTTATCATTAAAGGGATAGTTCACGCAAAATTAAATATTGTTTTTCTTCCCCTGAAAGCAGTCTATAGAATCCATGCTTAGGCTTTATTTACATGGCCACCGTTTTGTAATTTGGGTGAACTTCCCCTTTAAGGGCCATCTGATTCTCAGAGCTCTACATAACCACTAACAAACCAACTTAAATATGCGCTAGCTATTATCATAATTGGGCCTGGTCCCATTTGAAACATATTTCCAATTATCTTGGCCACCAGTTGTTATACCATTACATTCCTTGCCATTTTGTTTATACCCTCAACTTTCTAATGAGGGATGACCTGCCAGCATCCATCTTAAGTGATAGGGAAGCATTGTTTGTAGTTTGTCTTTGGTTTCTATGTTTTGGAGCATTCTCAACTAAGAGCACACGCAACAGAAGACAGAAAAATGGCTTCCGGCTGTTTGAGAGTATTTCATAGGAGTTGGATGTGGGGCTTACCAGCCACATGTTGTCACATGGGTGACGCCATTGAGGACTTTCCAAGATAGAACACAAACAATGTGGGAATGAACATTAATCACTGATGATGATGATGATGATGATATTATAAAGAGAGGGACTCTGCTCACAGACTGACTGAGGGGTCATATTCAATCAAAAGCTCGATGCAGGGTTTCCGGTGTGGGACGACTAAAATGTTATTCTTGAGCTGCGCGAAAGAGATCGATTCCTCAGGTCAATAAGAGTGACACATAAAAACGTCATATTCAAACATGCTTTTTTTGTTTGTCGTACACTGGTAATACCCAATAACCCGGCCCACTCATAATAAAACAAAACATAGTTACAGTGTATCTATTTAACATCTCCTTCAGTAATAGTAACACTGACATCTCAGCAGCCTGCCCTGAAACACTGTCTTCACAATGAAGTAGATCCTGTAGAGCATCCACTGTCTCTGACTAACATTCCCCCTCTTCTCTCTCTCTTCTCTTTCTCTCTGAGTGTTGCCAGCAGAGCTGTCAGTAAGACAGTATCTTTCGCTTGTCTGTTTGTGGTCTGACAGCGCTGGATGTTTTACATGGCTGGACCACTACACCCACACCGGGCCGGGAGGTTAGACCACACTGAGTGTCTCCGTGCTGGCGTGATTCCAGGAAGCCCATGGGATAGGAACCAGAACCAGAACCAATAGTCCTGTAAGGCTGGAGGTTGGGTCTGAAACAAGCCAATCACATAGATCGCTTCAGCTCCACGTAGTCCGTAGACACATTCCAGTTATAGAAATAGTATTGGAAGAGCTAGTCTGTGAACAGTAACATCCACCGCTGATGAAAGCAGGACCCAGAAAATGTCACTGTCAATACCACTCCAATCCTTGTCCCCCGTGGCATCATCCATGAGCCATCAAAAGGGGAGGGGTTTAGCTGTAAGGCCCACCTCTTCCTTTCAGCAGAGGGCATATGTTTGGTGGCCGTGGTTGTCTAGCCTCACGGTGAGCACGGGCTCCGTCCCTGGAGCGGCTGTTACCGGGTTACTGGCTGAGCACTGGGAGTACTGAAAGACCTGGGACTGGCTGTGGTAGGCCACAGAGAGCTGGCTCTTCTTCGCTGCCAGCCTTCGTCGATGGCAACAGAGCGCTCGTACCAAGATGGCCACTGCCAGGAGTATCAGGGCACCCCCGGCGGCCACGAGGTAGTACCAGAGGGTGGGTACCAGTGGCAGCGCCAACGTGTCTACTGTGGGGTCACTCCCGACAGGAACACCTCCCCCTGGTGGAGAGATAAGGAATATGTTGGCTCGGGGTGTGGGGGGTGCAAGCAAAGCACATCCAATGGACTTTGTTTTGGTGTTTATTTTTCTCCCCTGTGGCTTTCCATCACATGAACAGCAGGCGTACGAGCACATGGGCATGCACAAGCATGCCGGCTCAAACGGGGAAAAAAGTTATTCATCACAGACAATGGCTGAAATAAATCAAACGCATCAGGGTTTTTTTAAATCTGAGGATTGAAGCTTGGGGTTGCAGTCGATGGCGAGAGAGGTGATTCTCACACTAAGAGCAGTGGAGCATAGCTACGGATTGTCAATGAGTCTGTGGGATTGAATTGATCCAATGAATAAAGCTCTCATGTAATAACTTGGTGTGAAACAAAGGGCGTGGTAATTAGCTGTAACAGAAAGCACACACACACACAGATATACACAGAGACCCACTGGACAGACTAATTCACTTGTCAACAAACAAATTCAGTTTGAAAGAAATCAAACCAAAGAGGTTTCAAGCATTGGGGTTGATTTATGATTGAAACCTGGGTTGGATCAAGACACAAACTATAAGTTGCTGACTGTTTGTAAATTCAATTGAAAAATCACTGATGCAATGTTATGTGACTACGCTGACGAAGTAAAATGCTTTTTCCCCCAATGATCAGCCACTATTTCCTGTTGGTACAGGAAGTTCCAATGCTCCACTGACCAATCATAAGACCCCATAGGAATGTTCTGGATTGTTCTCCCTTTAATTTGGCGACAGTGATGGAATTTGTTTGGCAGGTTCAAAATGGATTTCCTTGGAAAACACATTGCTCTGATCTGTTCAAGTCTTTGTTTTCGTTGCTCTCTTGGCCAGTTCTTTCCTCCTCAAGCCAAGAAGTATCTCAGTGGAGACCCTCACCAACACCCAAACACAGCTCCTCTACTTCAATCCTATGAACCCCTCTCACATTCTTTGCGAAATCGCTGTCTTCCAAGACGCAAGCACTCCTATTCATACAGGTCGGTGAAATCACACGCCGACAACCGTTTCCAAGCACTCCTATTCATACAGGTCGGTGAAATCACACGCCGACAACAGTTTCCACGCACTCTTAGGTCTAAGCTAAGAAAAAGGAACAAAAGTTTAAGGGGCCGAGAGGTTAGAGAGAAAGCGAGAGATAGCTGAGAGACTCCATGTACGGTGTAGAGTTGAAGCCACCCTGAGTATTCGACCATGTCACATAATTACAGAGGGAAATGGTGCGTGTACCTGCCACTGCACTGTGCACACACGCTCATTAGACAGAGCTGAGAGGACGAGAGAGACACCGGCGTCGCAGCTGAGTCACTCTATTTAATTACGTTTCACTACGAAGTGTGTGTGTTTGTGTGTGTGCGTGGGGGTGTGGCGGTGTGCATGAGTCTGTGCGTGTGTGTGTGAGTGTGCGTGGGGGTGTGCATGAGTCTGTGTATCTATGTGCGTGCGTCACGGTGGAGGAAGAAATTGCACACATCACACACACAAATTCCCAAGCTCTTATCTTATTGGAACCAGCAGCCAAAAACACTATATCAAGTAATAACATCAATCCCCTATAGCTCTCCCAATATTTCTATTGAGGCAGACAGTTCATTTAAAACCATGGATGTCAACGCAATAGTATGAATTTCTCTGCAATAAACCGGATTCTGCTGGATTCAGTGGGCTCTGATGTCGTTTGATGATGTCTGGATGCTGATGACGATTCTGGGAATCGTTTGTCACCAAGGCAGCATTAATCAAGTGGCGAACACAGCTCTTGCACACCCATTTCTATTGATTGGACTGGGCTTGTCACGTGGGTGCCATCAAGCAAAGCTCCCATTAGCCAAAGCTAATACAGTGCAGCGCAGCGAGCAGGAAGCGGACACATTTGCACAGGAAGTGACATCATTACCCGGCTAAAGAGGCGCAAACTCACCTGTCATGTCGGGAAGGAAGGCAACGAAGGGTTCTGAAAGAGAGAAACAAACAAGACTGTTTATAACCTGTACAATAGCTAGGAAAGTCAGCCAAAAACAGTAAAACAAATAGAATTTGGATTTAATTTTTGTGGGCAGTGATATCACTCTATTGCCTATTGACAGCTTTCTTAATACTTCAACTCAAAAGAAATACAATGAAAGAGCATGTGGGTATGTCTCTTCTTGGGCAGAATGCAATGTCAAAGTGTGTGTTATTGTGAGTTGGGAGACTTGGAGGGCGACTGTGGGAAGTTTGAGTCATTCAAAGTTGTGGAGTCCAGTTGAGCTGGGAAGGTTGCTGCCTGGCTGGCTGACTGCACACACAACGTTCAGTCTGATTGACTTGGAATGGCAACAAAAAGCTTGGGGGCCTGTGAGAGGGGCGACTTGGGAAGTGGGGCCTTTTTTGGCTGTAACACCAATGTGCTGTGAACAAACTCGACTGCGCTGGTTGATAAGAACACTCCCAGCATGCCTTGGGAATGAGGAAGAAGGAGAAAATGTGTAGAGGGGGAGAGGAGTGGAGGCACTTCCACACCGGTTGACAGAGGGGGGACGGGTTTTCATCTTTCGTCTAACAACTCTTCCTCCTCCTCCTCCTCCCGTACACATGCACACTCACTACCCCCCCCCCCCCCCCCCCCCCCCCCCCCCCCCCCCCTCCCCACACACACACAGCCCAACTCCATGAAGTCAAACTCGATGATGGCAGGTTTCTGGCTCAGAACCCACAGTCTGTCTGTGATCTGTTTAAGACCTACTCCTAAACCTCCCTGCTCTGGCTAGATTAAAAGCCCAGCGCACACACAGGCACGCACACACACACACACACACACGCGCGCGCGCACACACCAGTGCCGGATCTATTGCTTTGACGGCTCTGGAAAGCTCTGTTTACAGATACGAGAGAAGAAGAAATCTAATGAAACATAGATTAGCATCGCGGGGGCCCAAGGGGCGTTTATGGCCTACTTTCCATTCTTCCTTTCTTTTTCTGGCAGAGGAATAACACTCCACTCTTTCGTTCATTCTCTCTCCTTTCATCTCCTCGCTACGGCTTTCAGAAGTACCAGTCAGTCTGTCCCCAAGATTCTGATGAGGGAACGTGGGGTGTGTGTTTGGGTGTGTGTGTGTGTAGTGGGGTGTTTAGAGCACAACTGGAGTGACAAGTCGGGGACCCCAGGGTAGAAGAGGAGGAGGAGGAGGTAGAGATGGAATGAAGGGATGATGGAGAGAGAGAGATAGAGGGAGGAACAGAAGTTGAGTGGTGTGGTGGTGGGATGACAGAGGAAAATAACTGGGGTGCTGGAGGGTCAGGTGTGTGTATGCGTGTCAGTGAGTGTGTGTACACGTGTTTGTATGATCTGCAGACTTACGTGTGCACTCCTCCAGAGGTGTACCAGAATTCATGTGGATGTTGTCGATCATGATATGGCCCTTGGTTCCGTGGTCAACGAAGCCTTCCATAACCACCTGAGAGGAGGAGGAAGAGTAGGGGGAGGAGGAGGAAGAGGGGGGGAAGGAGGAGGAAGAGGAAGGAAGAGGAAGCGTAAGGGAAGGAAGAGGAAGAGTAGGGGAAGGAAGAGGAAGAGTAGGGGAAGGAAGAGGAAGAGTAGGGGGAGGAGGAGGAAGAGGGGGGGAAGGAGGAGGAAGAGGAAGGAAGAGGAAGCGTAAGGGAAGGAAGAGGAAGCGTAGGGGAAGGAAGAGGAAGAGTAGGGGAAGGAGGAGGAAGAGTAGGGGAAGGAAGAGGAAGCGTAGGGGAAGGAAGAGGAAGAGTAGGGGAAGGAGGAGGAAGAGTAGGGGAAGGAAGAGGAAGAGTAGGGGAAGGAAGAGGAAGAGTAGGGGAAGGAAGAGGAAGAGTAGGGGAAGGAAGAGGAAGAGTAGGGGAAGGAGGAGGAAGAGGAGGGGAAGGAGGAGGAAGAGGAAGGGGAAGGAAGCGTAGGGGAAGGAAGAGGAAGCGTAGGGGAAGGAAGAGGAAGCGTAGGGGAAGGAAGAGGAAGCGTAAGGGAAGGAAGAGGAAGAGTAGGGGAAGGAGGAGGAAGAGTAGGGGAAGGAAGAGGAAGAGTAGGGGAAGGAAGAGGAAGAGTAGGGGAAGGAAGAGGAAGAGTAGGGGAAGGAAGAGGAAGAGTAGGGGAAGGAGGAGGAAGAGTAGGGGAAGGAAGAGGAAGAGTAGGGGAAGGAAGAGGAAGAGTAGGGGAAGGAAGAGGAAGAGTAGGGGAAGGAAGAGGAAGAGTAGGGGAAGGAGGAGGAAGAGGAGGGGAAGGAGGAGGAAGAGGAAGGGGAAGGAAGCGTAGGGGAAGGAAGAGGAAGCGTAGGGGAAGGAAGAGGAAGCGTAGGGGAAGGAAGAGGAAGCGTAAGGGAAGGAAGAGGAAGCGTAGGGGAAGGAAGAGGAAGCGTAGGGGAAGGAAGAGGAAGCGTAGGGGAAGGAAGAGGAAGCGTAGGGGAAGGAAGAGGAAGAGTAGGGGAAGGAAGAGGAAGAGTAGGGGAAGGAAGAGGAAGAGTAGGGGAAGGAAGAGGAAGAGTAGGGGAAGGAAGAGGAAGAGTAGGGGAAGGAAGAGGAAGAGTAGGGGAAGGAAGAGGAAGCGTAGGGGAAGGAAGAGGAAGCGTAGGGGAAGGAAGAGGAAGAGGAAGAGGAAGAGGGGAAGGAAGAGGAAGCATAGGGGAAGGAAGAGGAGGAGGAAGAGGAAGAGGGGAAGGAAGAGGAAGCGTAGGGGAAGGAAGAGGAAGCGTAGGGGAAGGAAGAGGAAGCGTAGGGGAAGGAAGAGGAAGCGTAGGGGAAGGAAGAGGAAGAGTAGGGGAAGGAAGAGGAAGAGTAGGGGAAGGAAGAGGAAGAGTAGGGGAAGGAAGAGGAAGAGTAGGGGAAGGAAGAGGAAGCGTAGGGGAAGGAAGAGGAAGCGTAGGGGAAGGAAGAGGAAGCGTAGGGGAAGGAAGAGGAAGCGTAGGGGAAGGAAGAGGAAGCGTAGGGGAAGGAAGAGGAAGAGTAGGGGAAGGAAGAGGAAGAGTAGGGGAAGGAAGAGGAAGCGTAGGGGAAGGAAGAGGAAGCGTAGGGGAAGGAAGAGGAAGCGTAGGGGAAGGAAGAGGAAGCGTAGGGGAAGGAAGAGGAAGCGTAGGGGAAGGAAGAGGAAGCGTAGGGGAAGGAAGAGGAAGAGTAGGGGAAGGAAGAGGAAGCATATGGGAAGGAAGAGGAAGCATATGGGAAGGAAGAGGAAGAGTAGGGGAAGGAAGAGGAGGAGGAAGAGGAAGAGGGGAAGGAAGAGGAAGCGTATGGGGAAGGAAGAGGAAGCGTATGGGGAAGGAAGAGGAAGCGTAGGGGAAGGAAGAGGAAGCATAGGGGAAGGAAGAGGAGGAGGAAGAGGAAGAGGGGAAGGAAGAGGAAGCGTAGGGGAAGGAAGAGGAAGCGTAGGGGAAGGAAGAGGAAGCGTAGGGGAAGGAAGAGGAAGCGTAGGGGAAGGAAGAGGAAGCGTAGGGGAAGGAAGAGGAAGAGTAGGGGAAGGAAGAGGAAGAGTAGGGGAAGGAAGAGGAAGCGTAGGGGAAGGAAGAGGAAGCGTAGGGGAAGGAAGAGGAAGCGTAGGGGAAGGAAGAGGAAGCGTAGGGGAAGGAAGAGGAAGCGTAGGGGAAGGAAGAGGAAGAGTAGGGGAAGGAAGAGGAAGAGTAGGGGAAGGAAGAGGAAGCGTAGGGGAAGGAAGAGGAAGCGTAGGGGAAGGAAGAGGAAGCGTAGGGGAAGGAAGAGGAAGCGTAGGGGAAGGAAGAGGAAGAGTAGGGGAAGGAAGAGGAAGAGTAGGGGAAGGAAGAGGAAGCGTAGGGGAAGGAAGAGGAAGCGTAGGGGAAGGAAGAGGAAGCGTAGGGGAAGGAAGAGGAAGCGTAAGGGAAGGAAGAGGAAGCGTAGGGGAAGGAAGAGGAAGCGTAGGGGAAGGAAGAGGAAGCGTAGGGGAAGGAAGAGGAAGAGTAGGGGAAGGAAGAGGAAGAGTAGGGGAAGGAAGAGGAAGCGTAGGGGAAGGAAGAGGAAGCGTATGGGGAAGGAAGAGGAAGCGTAGGGGAAGGAAGAGGAAGAGTAGGGGAAGGAAGAGGAAGCATATGGGAAGGAAGAGGAAGAGTAGGGGAAGGAAGAGGAAGCGTAGGGGAAGGAAGAGGAAGCGTAGGGGAAGGAAGAGGAAGCGTATGGGGAAGGAAGAGGAAGCGTAGGGGAAGGAAGAGGAAGCGTAGGGGAAGGAAGAGGAGGAGGAAGAGGAAGAGGGGAAGGAAGAGGAAGCGTAGGGGAAGGAAGAGGAAGCGTAGGGGAAGGAAGAGGAAGCGTAGGGGAAGGAGGAGGAAGAGTAGGGGAATGAAGAGGAAGAGTAAAGGAAGGAAGAGGAGGAGGAGGAAGAGTAAGGGAAGGAGGAGGAGGAAGATTAGGGGAAGAAGAAACAAATGACCTACATGTAGATGCAGGGATATATCTTATACATAAAATCGCTGCAACACATAACCACTAGTAATATACTTGTACTTGTTTCTCCAGCTAACTCCAACAGACTATTTTCATGGGAGGGAGCAAGCTGACGCCCGAATACCTGGAACTCTTTGGGGGATCGGGGCAGGATGGTACGACCCTCCTTCCAAACGGGGCCCTGGTTGCCGTGGAGTGCCCAGAGAAGGGTCTCCTCGTGGTGGGCATCGCGGAGAAGGATGCGCAGGGTGCCCTGGGCCTCTCCCCACAGCTGGTAGGAGAAGAGCAGGCAGAGAGGCCCCGTGTCGAGTCCCACCATGGGGCTTAGGATCCTGGCTCGCTGCTGCTCCGTCTTGGAGTTGGCTTCGATGTACAGGTAGCTATTCAGGTCTGCGTGGGGAAGGGAGACAACGCAGTGGTGGGTTTAGAGACTTGAGATGTTGCAGTGAGGGGAACACATGGGAAATACATGCACACACACGAGGGAGTGTACACACACACACACGTGCGCACATCAACACACACAAGAATAAAACCACACAATAGCACAACTACAAGGTCAGACTTACAATAGCACAGGGATATGATCCATACCAAAACACGTCTAACAGAAGAATAGGGTCAGTGAGAGAGTCAAGCACAAAGGGAAGGGGATGAATTCACAGCCAACCCAAGGGAGCCATTCCCATTGCTATTCAGGTCGACCCAGTAGTCAATAGCATTGTGTGAAACACAGTCAGTTGTTTATGGAAGAAGATGTTTAGTTAGTATATTGGATGTGGACTTGGAACACTGACGCTGGGGGGGGGGGGGGGGGGGGGTGTAGAGTTAAGTGGGCGATGGACCAGTATCAACACAATCCTGACAAAATCACCTGTGCTTTATCGCAGTGTGTGTTAGAGCAGTTAGGTGAGGGAACCACAGATAAAAATCATCGCGCGTGTGAATATTGTCCAAGAGGCACAACGAAGTGACGGATATTGGAGTCGCCATATTCCAACTGAATGTTCATGTATAAACCGTTGTATATTAAACTGACATGAATGATGTAATATATACATAAATAGTATATGTTATGTCCCCTGTACCCAGGCAACAGGTGTCTATCTTCAAAATCTGATTAAAACGATCATTTTGACCCCATGGACTTTCCGTCCTCGCATCTATAGCTCCATCTACAAAAATGTTTGGTGATTACATTTCTCCAGTTCGATCCCTCAGCTTCATAGAAAACATTCGATTTTTTTCATAGAAAACACTTTTTTATTCAGGAATGGCCCTTTATTGCTGTTTAGTTGAAGCTAGACCTTAAAAACAGAACTCGATGAGCACAGTGCACAATGTCATAGTCATTGACCTCGATTGTGATGCAGCTGTGATGTCATCCGGACACCTGTGAAGCCACGTTCTAGAAGTCGGCCACATCACTTAGGCACTTGAAAGCATTGCCTGTCACATCGCTATCTGCTCTGAACAATTAAAAAGAAAACATATAATTACAACAACTTCTTTCAATAATGGACTATCTCCAATATCTGAGCCAGTTTGGGCCCCTCCATCCCTTCCCTCTGGACCAGTTCACCTGGTTAGTGTTGAGGATGGTTCCTAAGGACGTTCTCGCCGCATGGCTGAAAACACAGATGACAAGAGGATCTCCCGTGCCTGGAGTGGCTGCCTACCAGAACCTGAACCAGGTTTGTTTGGCCTAGATTATAGTGAGTAGTCTGAAATGGCAATTTATACCCTATATAGCTAGGGAAATACTTTTGACCAGAGCCCTGGGTCTAGGGCGGGTTTCTCAAAAACACTTTGAGACAAATAAAGCCCTTTTTTACATCAGTATGAGTACGATCTGATTTGATGATTGATTCATTGCAGGGACAATGGCAAAGTCCATTTTTGAATACACCACCTGGAGGCCAGTTCCAGCCCAACTCAGCCCCTGCCACCTTCCAGCCAATCTCCAGCTATGGACAAGACCAGGATCATTTTATGGACTGGAAAGAGGGGCCCCAGATCAACAACAACAAACAAGTGCATTGTCATCAGGATGTGGAGGCAATGGATGTCAATGATGTTGTGGAGGTGAAAGACAACAGCCAATCAGTAGCCACTTGGCAGGCAACAGTCTGGCCCAGTCAATCAGCACCTAAAGGCCAGGCAACAGTCTGTCCCAGCCAGTCAGCAGCCACTACCAAGAACACAGTCTGGCCCAACCAATCAGCAGTCACTACCAAGACAACAGTCTGGCCCAGCCAATCAGCAGCTGCTACATTTTGGTCATCCAGCCAGCAGAATGCCGCTATGTTTTGTCCAACGAGCCAGACAGCAGTCTCCAACAACCAATCGGCAGCCTTCGCTAAGAGAGATGGGGGCGATATGACGAGCAGCAGCGTTCATCAGGACTATGACCCCAAGAGGAGGAGGATGTAAATGTGAGGGACTCTGAGGGTCATCTGTCACTCAAACGGAGGGTCTTTCTCACGGCCTAAAGACTCAGTTCAACACAGGGACTTCAACGTGCGGATCACAGCATAAGACGCTGCGGAACCGCACGCGGGACTATTTTCGATAGAAAAATAAAAGTTGGATTTATTGCAAACTAAATTCAGCGTTGTTCTTCTGTGTCCATGTTATGGTTACTGTAGCCACATGTACATCGTAAAAGAATGTGCTGTCGTGGAGGGAACTAAATCGTTGATTTGATTATATTACAGGTTTAGACCACCTGTTTAAGGACAGCAATCCGCATCCGCAATGTCAATTCAGATAAACCCATAACAAGTGAGTTAACACTTTGTCAAGGACATGTACACCCTGCAATGTGTGCCTAACTTGAATCTGGGAGACGACTGAAATCTGAGTTGTATGTGAGAGGGAGAGAAAGCGTACTACATTCAAGTGCGTATTATACCGTGCAGTACAGTATGTGCATGTGTGTGTAGCCACCCTAATAGTCCGTCTAGCAGATCACACAGTAGTATCTGTGGAGGGGAAGAAGACTTCATCCACGATGACAGCCCCCCTCTGCTCTCCAGTGTGTGTGTCACACCAGACAGCGTGTGTGACAGGGTCTCCCTTGGCCCTTCCAAACACCACCGTGTGTGGAAGGAGCCCTCCCATTCAGCACCATACGGCACTGTCTATCACTGTGTGTCTATCTGTGTGTGTGAGTGTGTGTGTGACTGTGTGTATGAGTGTGTGTGTGTGTGTGTGCGCGCGCGTGTGTGTATGCGTGTGTGCACGTGTGGTGTCTTCACCACACAGGAAACGTCCCCACTTTATCAAACTGATCTTAATGTGTTCGCAGATAACCCCCATCTCCCTACACCTCGGGTGAACCCAGCGTCTCTGAACGCTCCCCCCATTGTTCCGCAGCTTGTTCGGCAGACAGCTCATAATCGAGAGGGGCGCGTTCACGGGATGTGATGCAACAGCATTATTAATCCATTTTCCGCAGCAGTCTCCTGCGGCGAGCGAAGACGAGGAGAACTCAGTCTACAAACGCAGGCCTCGTTGTGGACGCCGCCAGCACCACACGTTGATACGCTACGGCGCGAGTTCTCCAGCTGTTAGTTTTTCACATTTTAAAAGAGAGAGATCGAGAGGTTACTGGGTCTGGGTTTTCTGGGTCACGAGAGAGATAAAGGGAGGGAGGGAGAGAGAGAGAAAGAGGCAGAGAGCACAGGAGAGTGAGACAGAGAGAGAAAGGGTGAATGGGAGAGAGAGAAAGGGAGAATGAGAGAGAGAGAGAGAAAGGGAGAATGAGTAAGAGAGAGAGAGAGAGAATGAGTAAGAGAGAGAGAATGAGTGAGAGAGAGAAAGGGAGAGAATGAGTGAGAGAGAGAAAGGGAGAGAATGAGTGAGAGAGAGAAAGGGAGAGAATGAGTGAGAAAGAGAGAGAGAGAGAAAATGGGAGAGAGAGAAAGGGAGAATGAGTGAGGCTAATGATGATTTGGCTACAATCTTCGACCTACATACCCAGGGATTCCCCAATCTAAAGCCCAGGTGACATCAGAGACTCCCAACCACTTTGAGCATGAGCAGGTCCTGAAACTCCCCCTTCAATTCTTCACAGCTGCAGCTCGTTAAATATTTCATGGGCCCCATTCGAAATATATCAAAACCAATGAATTTTAAAACAAGGTCAGGATAACAATCCCTTTAACCCCCAGTGCCTGAGTCCCGAATGGCCCCCTATTCCCTATTATAGTGCACTACTTTTGACCAGGACCCATAGGACCGTCTCATAGGGACCTGGTCAAAAGTAGTGCACCACATAGCAAATAGGATGCCATTTATAGCACAGTCAGTGTAAGAAAACCTCAAAGAAAAACTCCAAACTGCTCATATCTTTAATTAATATGCCAAAAGCTTCACTCTTTTTTTGATCTGGGGGTATGTATAAAGGGAACTTAATAATTGCTCTAAGTACATGGAAGTCTACTTAGAGAGCCAGAGATTTGCCTGCAAGGTAATCGAGGGGCAGGAAAGCGCGGCTGGGAATAATGGTTTTCCTGGTTTTTCCTCTGGAATCTCTTGCCTCTGTCGTTAATAAGTGCTACTGGTTCTTAACTTTTTCCTGCCCAGAACGCTCCCGGGAACAATCCGTTAGCATCACAGAGTTGTAGCGCAGTCACATAGAGCAGACTGGATGAGTTACACATTATACGTGTGTGCGTGCGTGTACGTCTGTGTGGTTGTGTGTCACACAGAGTTTTTGTACATCCACACGTTCACAAACACTAAACAAGGACTTTACTGTATATCAAGCTAAATTAGCCCAAGTGGCTATCTAACCTCTTTCTTGTCTTCTGAACATGGTTGTGGTGAACCACCATTGCCAACTCTGACTTAGGTAGGGAAGCTCGCTGTGCTATGCTCAGGGAGACTTACCGGTGGGGGGCAGAGTGAGGTCCAGGCTGGGCCCCTGGGCTGGGGCTTTGGAGCTGTTGTGGAGGGACCAATGGAGCGAGGCGCTGGGGTCGTGAGTCCAGCCACACAGACCCTGCTCAAAGTCACACACACCACCCATGGATGGAGGGGAGGAGCTAGCTCCTGGAGAGAAAGGGTGGGAGAGGGACGGAGAAAGAGAAAGAGAGAGATAGAGCGAGAGACATCAACCATCAAACATTCTACAATAACATCCACTACCGTTCAAAAGGTTGGGGGCACTTAGAAATGTCCTTGTTTTTGAAAGAAAAGCAAACATTTTTGCCCATTAAAATAACATCAAATTGATCAGAAATACAGTGTAGACATTGTTAATGTTGTAAATGACTATTATAGCTGGAAGCGACTGATTTTTTATGAAATATCTACATAGGCGTACAGAGGCCCATTATCAGCGACCATCACTCCTGTGTTCCAATGGCACGTTGTGTTAGCTAATCTAAGTTTATCATTTTAAAAGTCTAATTGATGCTCCAGATACTCAACTTGTCTAAAGAAGGCCAGTTTTATTGCTTCTTTAATCAGGACAACAGTTTTCAGCTGTGCTAACATAATTGCAAAAGGGTTTTCTAATGATCAATTAGCCTTTTAAAATGCTAAACGTGGATTAGCTAACACAACGTGCCATTGGAACACAGGAGTGACGGTCGCTGATAATGGGCCTCTGTAGATATTCCATTAAAAATCAGCCGTTTCCAGCTACAATAGTCATTTACAACCTTAGAAATGTCCACACTGTATTTCTGATCAATTTGATGTTATTTTAATGGACATATTTTTGTTGCTTTTCTTTCAAAAGCAAGGACATTTCTAAGTGACCCCAAACTTTTGAACGGTAGTGTACATACAAACATAAATTATCTATATGCAACATTTCCACATAGCATGCTTACAGACACTCACCTCTGCTCGCCCGCTGGGCAGTGCTGCTCTCCATTGGACCAGACAAAGTGGGAGTGGCTGTGTTGGCCAGAGTGCTGGTTTCTATGGAGACACAACACATAAGTGTTGTCAGTTACATCCAAGATGCTCAACATGAAACATACTCAATGTAACATACTCAAACAAACAAACACCGCTCTGTGAATGTGACCACAGCTTTCTGAGTAATCAACAGTTTGCCCATGAATACAATTTCTCAATCTCTCCTTCTCACAGACTCGCGCTCACTCCACACGCCTAAACGAGAGTCTGAGGTCATCTCCCTCGCTCCCTCCCTCCTGTCCTCCCTCCCTTCCCCTCCCAGTTGAGGTGACAGGCTGAGCCAGGTGGTGATAACCCAGTCATGTTGTGTCTCTTAGCCCAGACATCTCCCTCCCTCCATGGGTCTCGACCGTCTCCACTGTCTCCACCTCCATCCCTAAGCCCAGTCAGACCAGCTGCTGAGGCCCTGGCAGGACAGGCCAGACACCACTGGCTCCATGGGTGATGGATGGGTCTAGCTAGTTCACCTTGGAATGGATGATCACACACACACACACACACACACACTCCTTCCAGCGGCACATGGCCTACAGACTGCATTAGGAATGTTATCGGCAATAAGTAGCCATGTTATTGGGACCAGATGGGACAACCCTGGTTTCGTTATGCAAAGACAGAGGGAAAGGTTTGGGTCATCCCTGCTTTCCAACCACAGTCTAACCAAGGTCCTAATCATATTATCATACACCCATGGCCCCCATATATCGCATCATGGGAATTTGTGGAAACTCTGTTCCAAACTCTGTTCCAAACTCTGTTCCTAACCCTGTTCCAAAAGTTTGGGAACCACTGCCTTAAGAGTATACCGTACATTCGACTTGTGCTTTTGGATCATTTCTATGTAAAAATGTGTATCCAAGATGGCAACAACAACAACAAAAATCCAAGCATTCATACATTCGACGACAAACATGGAGGGAAGTTGATTACGTTGTCCATATTACAGACAGACTGAAAGCGAGTCCTGCTGAGAGCGAAACTAGTCCCGCTGGGAATGAGGCTGTCCTAATATGGACACCATGGATGATTGATCATTTGACATTTTACCGTGACACAACTGCCTGCGAGGAAAAACATTTGACGGATGAAATGAATGAAACGAACACAGCCGGACGTCTGGCGCTGTGGGAAAAACACCGCTAAAATAGCGCTACATGAAAGAACAGCGCCCAGCTGTTGAGGTCTCTGACTGCGTGACATTAGCCTAACGGTAATGTCACACCCTGCAAAGAGGCAATTAGTTGGCCTAACAGATTTTAATCACCGAGGAGCTATGGGTACCCCACCGGCAATACATGACCCGCCTACTCCTCCCTAACCCTTTTCACATCAGAGGACCGTGTATCCTGTTATTTTATCCCCCTTAGCGCAAGCCATTCCTCCAAGCCATTGCATCTCTGTGCTTTCAAAGGTCAGGCCTTGTCACAGTGTAAACGGCTTGACCTTTAAGGGGTGTGACACGAGTGTGTGTGTGTGTCTGTCTGTGTCTGCGTGTGCGTGTATGACAGAGGTGTCAGGGGTAACGGGAGAGAGACGAGGAGCTATGACCTGCCTGCCTCTCCCCGAGGGCTCTCCACTCCTTGACATGTGTGAGGAAGCAGCTACAGAGCTGCGCCGAGAGGCCGGCCCTTATACAGTATCACTGTGCCTTTCTCCTAGTGCAGGAGGGCCTCCTTGTGCAGGAGGGCCT
The DNA here is from genome assembly GCF_029448725.1 of Salvelinus fontinalis. Taxonomy (NCBI): domain Eukaryota; kingdom Metazoa; phylum Chordata; class Actinopteri; order Salmoniformes; family Salmonidae; genus Salvelinus; species Salvelinus fontinalis. The sequence goes on from NC_074705.1 coordinate 18,490,183, forward strand.
CCTCGTGCAGCAGAAGCAGGACTAACCGTGCAGGGAGAGGATCCCCTCACGCATCAGAAGGCCTCCTCATGCAGGGAGAGGGACCCTCATGCAGGAATAGCCCCTTCAAATCAATTCAAATTTGATTTGTCACGTGCTGAATACAACAGACCTTACAGTGAAATGCGTACTTACAAGCCATTAACCAACAACGCTTTAAGAATTGTAAGGGGAAAAAAGATAAGTAAAAAATAGAAAATAAAAGTAACAAATAATTAAACAGCAGCAGTAAAATAACAATAGTGAGGCTATGTACAGGGGGTACAGGTACAGAGTCAATGCGCGGGGACACCGGTTAGTCGAGGAGGCTGAGGAAGCACTGCACTTCAGACCGGAAAGGAGTACAGGGCCTATATGTATCAAGTGTCTTATAGTAGGAAGGCTGTTTCAGGATCTACTCAGCGTTCGATGTTATGTCATTTATTGTGATCTAAAAGGCCAAACCGATCCTAAATCAGGAGTCCTACTCTGAGACGCCTGATACAAACTGCACCCGGGGAAGTGTCATGTTACAGAGAATACACTGAACAGCGCTCCACCTCTTCCCCTTCCTCACTGTTCTCAATTCCCCCCAGCCCCCTACTCCGCTCCTTCTCTTCTGGAAAACAGCCATAGCTCTCTCCAAAGAATATGACTCGGCAAAATATGAGCAACAAAAAAAAGGCAATTATGTAAAGAGCCTCTGTAAAACAGACACACACACACACACAACCGACATTGTGCATGCTGGAAATTCCCTGCCGGACATGTAGGGTTAAGTGTTATAAGAGTGGGTCACCACCCCCTGTGACACCCACGTCACATGGTAAGCGAGAAAACGCTGGCGCAAACAAGAGTGCAGAGACACAAACACAGCAGAGCCTTAGCATCCTCCCCACACTCTGGATTAATCATTATCAAAAGGATTTTTTTTTACCGTTATTTTACCAGGTAAGTTGACTGAGAACACGTTCTCATTTGCAGCAACCAGCAACGATAGTTACAGGGGAGAGGAGGGGGATGAATGAGCCAATTGTAAACTGGGGATTATCAGGTGACCATGATGGTTTGAGGGCCAGATTGGGAATTTAGCCAGGACACCGGGGTTAACACCCCTACTCTTACGATAAGTGCCATGGGATCTTTAATGACCTCAGAGAGTCAGGACACCCGTTTAACGTCCCATCCGAAAGACGGCACCCTATACAGGACAGTGTCCCCAATCACTGCCCTGGGGCATTGGGATATTTTTTTTTAGACCAGAGGAAAGAGTGCCTCCTACTGGCCCTCCAACACCACTTCCAGCAGCATCTGGTCTCCCATCCAGGGACTGACCAGGACCAACCCTGCTTAGCTTCAGAAGCAAGCCAGCGGTGGTATGCTGCTGGAATAAGACACTGGGCTCCATTTTCGGCAGGCATTAAACCAGCGCAAGTGTCAAACGCACACTCCTTTACAAATTCGACCTGTTAAAGCCGGCGCTCTTCTATTTTCAAACCCTAGCGCCAGGATTGGTAATTTAACTGTTTTATATGGGCTCACTTGTGCTGAGGTGGGAGGGGTGGCATTGTTTTAGCCGTGTCCTTAAAAACCTGCGCCAATTTCAGGCAGCGCTCGTGGAGATATTTAAGACCGACCAAATCTGGTTTTAGCAATAACGCGGTTGTTTATGGCACGGATTTTGACAGCAGAAGTGCAGCCGATCCAGCCATGACGTACAGTGCCCATGTGCACATGGAACGAGAGAGATGTACTTGTACCGTAAACCCCGTATGTAGTATACATAAAATAAAATAAAATCCCATTTCGTTTAATTTTATTAAAAAACAAGTATAGCCTTTCCTCCTCAATATAGGCTGTTTTTTTTGTCTTGCCCAATGCATTTTTTTTCTGCCCAATGCATTCACTCACTTTGGAATACAGCTTAAATCACCAAAGCTTTATTAAAAGATCAAGTTTGGGAGCCTTTTTTTTTATCGATGTACGTTATTTTAGCCAGCTCCTGTTGTTATTTTGCATGTGCGTAAAACCCCCTCTAACGCAGGCTATATGCCCATCATTGAAACAGGTTTGCTTGTTTTCTGTTTCGTTAAAAACATTAAAACACATTACCTCTTTGGCTACCCTTACCCTACTATAACGAAAGCTGGTTGAACAGCAATGTGTCTGGTGTCTTTCTTATCCTGGCCATGCATTAGCCAAAAAAGGTTTCTAAATGTTTCACTCTTAGTGCGCATGCTTTTGCATTATTCACATAGGCTGGTATACATCCCCATTCCAAAAGAGCACATCTTGTCCTGTTACCAAAGACGTACTCCGCCAAACAGTTTCAAATGATTCAGTCCTATAACGCCATATCAACGGTAGGCCCAGGCTATACATTGCTTATTGAGAACGTGCCTCGCGCATACAATACAATTCACAGGAGCGTAGTATTTTTTTCATTGAAGCCAATTACAACAATGTTGTCTGTCAACACTCCAAACATATTGAGTAAACACTGTTTTTTTTTTTACTGTTGGTATTACTCATTAGTATAGCCTATGCTATTCAATCCACAATGGACTAGGAAGAGGCTATTTCGTGCCCCCAGCCTAATTGGAGTTGACGACAACGCAAAGACGTCAATAACCTGAGACAACAGCATGCAGTATTGAGCTATGACATGTGTCGATAGGCCAATGAGTGTCACACCTATAATTTATTCATAATGAATCAACATTATTTAAAAAAAGATGCCAAAAATACTGTGTTTCAATGTCAAACTTGCATTTCTTTTTTTGTCCTCTGTGATGTCTATAAAGTGTGAATTGAATACATTTCAACTCTATACCTGACATGGTGTCTTCTTTTACAGGGGGCTTTGGTTTAAGCCCATAACCATGTGTGTGAGGTGTATACTTTTGTTTCAAAGTAGATTTGTTTAAGACTACCGAGAATCACTCTGTGTGACCCTGATTTAGCCCACTGCAGTAAAAGGTTAAAACAGAGCCCAATATGTCCTTGAAGACTGTGAAACAAAGCCTAAGAGAAACCTCCAAAGTTGATCTTGAAAGAAGACACCAGGCAGAGATATCCAGGCAGAGTTTTGTTTTCGATGCGTATGTGTGTGCATAAGTGTGTGTGTGTATGTAAGAAATGAGACCAAAGAGCCTGGAATGGACAGCAGAGAACAGAGAGAGGGGGGGAGGGGGGGTGATGATGAGAAACAGAAGAGGAGAGGAGGAAGAAAAATGAACAAAAACATTTACAGACCCACGCACTATGCCTAAGGGTGGGAACAGAGAGAGGTGAGAACAGAGCCATGTGTGGGATTTAACAGTGAGAGAGGGAGATAGTTGGGGGCAAGAGGAAGACGGAGGATAGAGGGAGAGACCGAGTGAGAGACCGAGTTAAAGAGAAACAGAGAGAGGAGCGAAAGAGAGGTGATGGGAGCAAAAAGGAGGGGTGACAAAAGATGTGCAATCCTCCCTCCTGTGTTGCGAGGCACAGCACTCCAACCCTTCCCGCTCACGCACTGGGAACACTTGTGGACCGAATGCTCTGTTGAACACCACTGTGGTGTTAAACTACTCCATCTCTCTGGGATCTCCTCCGTGTCCAATAAAGAGGAGCCTGTGACTGATTGCATTAGCACAGGGCTTTCACCTGGTCTCAATGCCTTTTACACGTGGCAGGGTTAACATCGGGACGGCTGTGGCTGTAGCGGCTGTGGCTCAAGGTGAAGGGTTGCCGGTTTGAACCCCAGTGCCTGTGTGTAGACCCCACTGGGGGCGGCAGCAGGAAGGTATGGGGTGAGGAGGGAGCGACAGAGGACAGCAAGGAGAGAGAGAGATGTAGGGAGGGGAGGAATGCAGCTCATTTGTCAGTCTTTCATGTAGGCCAATCGTGGGTGTGGTACTGAGGGTCCCAAACAAAGGGCGCTTATCTGTTATTCTGACAGAGAGAGAGCGTGTTTGTGTCCTCTTGTTCCGTGTTAATGGAGGGTCCTGAGCCTGGTTTCCCCTCTCTAATGGCGTAGTGATGGCGTAGTGAGCGAGTCAGAGAAGAGTGGGATTAAAAAGTGAAGAGGTCCACATCATCCTAACACCACCGAACATGGCTGTGTACCTTACACACACACTGACTACAGTGTGTAGGTGTTGAGCCCTCAGTACAGACGTTCTGTGTAGGCCCATTAGGAGCCATTGTCTGTCTGTGTGTGTTTATGTGTACGTGTTGAACATTCTATTCAGGGTGGGAACAGAGAGAGGAGCCTAGAACCAGCTCAGGGGAGATGAGGTGTGTGTGTGTACTGTATGCTTGCAGTGACGGTGTGTGTGTGTGTGTGTGTAGGTGTTGAGCCCACTGTCTGGTGCTGTAACTCACGCATCCTGCATAGGCCCAGTGAGAGTAGTGAGCAGTGAGGGGCCAGATGTGTCTACTGCCTCACATCTGGATAGCAGACCATACCAGCAGTGTGTGTGTGTGTGTGTGTGGTACCCTTGGGACCGATTCCTCAGAACCCGCCCAACTCTTTCTCCACTCCTTGTAACTTCAACCTTCACTCTTTCCAAGTCTCCCCTCACTTTTCCACTTCCACTTGCTTTCCTAACTCCCGAATCGTGTATCCAGTAGACTCACAGGTGATATATAGTACGCGCACGCCAACACACTTTTTAAAAAAATGACAGAGAGGAGAAACAGATTGAGGGTTTGGAGCGGGGATTGAACCCCGGTCTCCGGTGGGGAGAGGAGTGTACATGTGTCTAAGCCGGGAGTGTTATTGCTAGAACCACGGGCTCAAGTCTTACCTGGCACGTCACAGCCCAGTATTTCCACTCTCATTCCGATCCCGGCAGGAGACCACCTCTCTGGATAGATCCTGATGAACTGGGCCAGGGTCTCCTCAAAACGCCGTAGCTCAGGGGTGTCGTAGTGGGTATTCCCCTCAAATATCTGCAACACACACAGAAATAAAGCAGAAATATTGAAATCTTTATATAGATGATTTAGTATAAATCACACTTTAGACTGACACACACACACACACACACACAACCCCCACATCACCCCCACCCTTACACATGGCCCCCTCCCCCACACCCACCTTGGGCAGGCTGGTCTTGCTGTCCATGACGTACCCCCAATCCTTCCCGTTTAGACCGTGCGCCACGCGGTACTTCCTCACAAAGGCCCTGTTGTCCGTGCTGCTTGTCCCCTCTCCGCCCCTCGCCCCCTGGGTAATGATCCCCCGGACCATCTTGGGGACACCCAAGTCAACTTGGAGCCACTCCTCCCCAGCCAGGGGCTGAGCGGGGCCGGGGAACCAGCCTGAGTGGCTGGCCACCAGGCGGGCGTTCCCCGGGGACCACAGCATGTCTCGAGCCGATGAGGCTGAGATCTGGGCGTCGGGGAGCAGGCCAGAGAGGAGGCCCTGCATCTCTGAACACGGAGCATCTGAAGTTGGGGAAGAAGAGGAGGAGGGAGAGGGCCGAAAATTAGTTATGAAAATTTTTTTTTTATTTGGGTCAATGTCATACATTACACAAAACTATCACATTTCAACCCTCACATAAAGAAGCAATGAGAGAGAAGGAGGGAGAGAAGGGGAGGGGTTATGACAGAGGAGGAGGAGAGAGAGAGGGCTGAAAGAGCGAGGGAAAGAGGGGGAGAATGGTAGGGGAAGAGAGAGAAAGCGGTAGGCAGAGGAGATTAGCGAGGAAGAGACTCGAGGGAGAAACAGAGGAGAGAAGACCAGAGACAAGACGAGACAGTGAGACCGAGAGAGGAGAAAGAGGAGAAGAGAGGAGAGCATTAGTAGGGTTGACGGTTAAGAGCGCACAGATCAAAGTTCCATGCTGTTATGTCACAGCACTAGCAACGCATGTAAACGAGGGATAAATGGCCACATAAATGTATGTGTGTGTGTGTATGTATCAACGTGAGGTCATCATCGTGCGTGTCTTCAAGTGAGTATGTGTGTACCTGAACGGTGAGCACCACTTGCAATACGAGCTAATGAGTGCTACTCTTTCTCCCTCTCGGTGAATCCCAGTTTTCAAGATTTTCAAGTGAACAAGAGTGACATGAATGATTGATTGTGACCCTTTCTTGTGACATACTGCATCTGCGATATTGTAGGGGTTGAGAGAAAGTAGGTTGGCATCCTGACATCAAAAACAGTGGAAAGGGCAGGAGAGGAAGAGGGGGAAAAGGGGAGAGACAGAGAATTATTCAGAGGTAGAGAAAAGGAGGGGGAAAAGCAAGAACAGAGTATGGAATGAGAGAGAAAATGAAAGTGAGAAAATAATGATCACGAGGGAGAAAGGAGGAGAAAGAGGAAGGAGAGCAGAAAGATAGAGAGAATGAGAGTGAGAGAAAAGACGAATACAGAGGAGGGAGGGATTGGAGACGCGCTGGCTGGCTGAGAATGGAGTAAAACTTTGATTAGACTAATGCTCTGGGTAACGTCAGGAGTTCTTATGTGTGTGTGAGTGTGTGTGTGTGCTCATGTTACTGCATAGTTAATGCATAAACTGGCTGGTGTTTCTTCTAAGTTTTTTTTAAAAAAGTTTCTTCACTGACAGAGCAGGAGATGCCAGACACACATTTTGTCTCTCAAAGAAAAAGAGACTGTTATGATGTGCAGTGGGACAGAGGATATAACATAAAGGATGCCTCAGATACCTAAGGCAAAATAACTTAAACATCTCTGTTCCCGTGGCACACACACACACACACACACCTATGATCTGACAGCCGTAGAGTTCGAAGCGCAGGGCAATGCCGTTCTTCCAGCTCTGAGGCCGGATGCGTACGAAGCGGGCTAGGACCGGCTGGGGTACGCGGTTCAACACCACCTCAGACGGGTCTGTGTTCGCATGGAACATCTGGAGAACACACAGAGAAAGGGTTTATGGTTCGACTTTTATACCAATCAAAAGATACCACACACATTTGACACCACACACACAAAGGCCAAAGACTGACAGAAGTGGGGAGCCTTTGTTGCTGCCCTATGCATCAGCCGGCGTGATGGGGATGAGTGAATGAGTGAGTGACACGGGGAAAAGAGAAGATTGCTGCGCTCCATTTCTTGACCGTAAATCGCTCTGGATAAGCGCACCTGCTAAACGACCAACATGTAAATGGAAATTAAATCAGTGTGCTGCAGGTGTGTGGAGCTAGGAGATGTGCATATGTCAAAAAGAGGGGATGCTGTTCTCACATTGCAAACAATAATCTTGGGAAAAGTGAAGAAGTGTGCGAGCAAGTCAGAGTAAATGTTTCCTCTACATCCTATCTTCAGTTCTCTCTCTCTCTTTCTCTCACTCGCTCGCTCTCTGCCACACACACACACACACGCACACACACACACACACACACACACACACACACACACACACACACACACACACACACACACACACACACACACACACACACACACACACACACACACACACACACACACACACACACACACACACACACACACACACACACACACACACACACACACACACACACACACACACACACACACACACACACACACACACACATCCATAGCCCGCTGTGTGAGTATCGCTTCGCTGCACACACATAGAGCCCCAGCTAAGCACAGACAACCTAAAGACAGATCCAATGACATCCACCCAGCTGTCTGTCTGTGTTTGTGGGGGAAAAGGTGAGGGCTGGTAGGGGTTCGGGAAGGGCAGACACACACATGCACGAACACCCATACCCACACTCCCCTTCCCACACCACCCACGCACACTATCACCGTGGGGGGACTGAACAGTGGACAGAAATGCTCGAGGGACATGACAGGGCAAGGTCGGACAGGATTGGGTGTTCTGTAAAAGTGACAGGATGTCTCTGCAGGAGGGGCAGGACATGACCAAGGACAACTTCCTGTGGCATCCGCCCACAAACGTCCGCCACCCTCCTTTACACCCCCCCTTCCTCTCTTGACCCCTCAGGGAGAGAGGTTAGAGGTCAGAGGATACATGTGACTATAGGAGAGGAGCCTCTTCCTGTTCACGGGAAGGACACACACAGACAGACAACGGACAGATCATGCTCGTGGGAGGAGAGGAACAAATGGTGAGAGACGTCTTGACTCACCTCATGTCCGGTCCCTCTATCTGGTCTGGAGGTCGTCCACCAACCCCACCCCATCAAAACACCTCCAATCCTCTCTCTCGCTCTCTTATTTCTGTCTCTCACTCTCTCTCTTTCCATCACTCTCCCCCATCCCTCTCTCCACTATCTGTCCATCTCCCCCTCAAGTGAGGCTCATGGCCTGAAACCACAAGACCGTCCTCTGGCATGTGATAACACGCACGCACGCACGCACGCACGCACGCACGCACGCACGCACGCACACACACACACACACACACACAGGAAAGACAAACTTTGATAAGAGGAAGTATGAGCCCTAAACTCACTCCAAGTGACAGTTATAACAGTTCATTTACAGTTACAACAAGTTTGGGCTGTCCACCTCCAGATATAAGAGGAACTCAGAGGAAAAAAGGACCACAGGTAAAAGCTTAATATCAGTTAAAACAGACACTGACTGTGTTCCAAATGGGACTCTATTTCCTATGTAGTGCACTACATTTGACCAGGGCCCTACAAAGGCAATAGGGTTCCATTTGGGACAAAGACACTATAGAAACATGTATTGTGGCCCAAGATGCACCAGATAGACAGCCAGGCGTTACACCAACTGACCACAGAGGGTGCCAGAGCTAAGGCTTATTTAAAGCAATGTTTTTGCATGAAATGCAGGCCTATTGTCAAATAATTGAATGTGCTTTCAATCTGTCTATTTCGCTCTTCTCCTTTGAGTCTGGGTCTATGGCCATTCTCTTGCTTTCCCTCTCTCTCCTTCACTCCTTCTTTGTCTTTCCTTCTCTCAGACTATTCGCATTATATATAATTCCCGTCTCATCTCTCCTCTCCTCTCTGTGTATCTGAGGCTGTAATCATTCTACCAACCTTTCCTTCACTCTCTCTTCCTCACTACAGTGTTGTCAATCTCTCTATCTCTTCCGGTCTTCCTCTCCCTGTGTCGGAGGCCACTCTGTCCCCTGGTATTTTGTTTGGCCCTGTGCACTGTGTGCGCGTGTGCGCGTGTGTGTGTGTGTGTGTGTGTGTGCGTGCGTATGTTCACACAGATGTGTGTGTCTGTGTGTTAACCAAACCCCCATGAGTCCAAACCACAAACTGTCCCCCAGAAGATAACATAGCCAGTTCTCACCTACTGCCAGATGGTGTAGAGATAATGTCACGTATCTGTCACGTAACAGCCCAAACCACCAGTCACCACACAGACTAGTCCTTAGACTTAAAACGACATTTTAGAACTTCCTTTTTTTTCACGAGGAAACTTCATTTTGTGATGTCAGGCATATTCAACAGACCTATTTTTGGGTGGGGGGGGGGGTGAGGGTTTTTAGAAAATAAAGAAGGATATGAGAGAGAGGGAGAAATAGAGAGAGAGAGAGAGAGAGAGAGAGAGTGAGCAATGGGGGTGGGGGATAGGAGAAGGAGAGTCGTGCTGCAGACATCCCCCGTCCCCTCCGTTTCCTCTTCCTCTCTCTAGTCACATACTGACCCCTAACCCCTGACCTCAATATCCCTATCAGCAGGGTCAAAGGTCATTCAGCTCATTAGACACCTGGACATTTGCTGGGAACAGGTGAAGGGTCATAAAACTGTGTGTGTGTGTGTGTGTGTGTGTGTGTGTGGGTAAGAGTTGATGCTTGGATATATGTGTGTCTATGAGTGTCTATGAGTTCTTGTAAGAGCATGTGTACGCTCTATGTACATCCTATATGTCTCTATGTACATCACATGAGTGTGTTATTGTATGTGATGGTATGAGATGTGCCATTGTTGCTATAGCAGACTGTGGGTGCCATTCAGCCAGTCGTCTGGGCGAACTTCGTAATCTGCCTGACGACAGGAGGGAATGGGGGGGTAACCAGTCTAGCTCCGCCCTTACTCAACACACAGGGCAAAGAGGGCTAAATAATTAACATTGTCATGTTGTCTCCTCATGTGGC